>NC_058132.1:160417766-160426901 GCF_016433145.1 Gracilinanus agilis
GTTGCCCAAAACACCTACTAGTTTCTCATAGATTAATTTATATTTATATATTCTTTTAAAAACACCCACCCATATATATGCATATATATATATATATATATATATATATATATATATATATATATATATATATATATACATATCACAACTAGGTGGGTACAGTGCTAGGCTGGAAGTCAGGAAGAATTATTTTCTGGCCTCAGACATATACTACCTGTGTAATCCTGGGCAAGTCACCTAATCCTATTTACCTCCGTTTTCATCTGTAAAATAATCTAGAGAAAGAAATGGCAAACTTCTATAGTATCTTTGTGAAGAAAACCCTAAATAGAGTAACAAAGATGCAGACATGTCAGAAAAATAATTAAGCAACCATTAGTTTAGTATGTACTTTGAAATCTAATGAAACCTTTTTTCCACCTTTACAAATGAATTTTGTGATTTTGCCTAGTTTCACTATTTTGATTGAAATAGCACTTAATCTATAGATTAATTTAGGTACTATTAAAAATTTTATTATATTGGAACAACCTAACCATGAAAGGCATTTGCCTGTCCAATGGTTAGGTAAAGTATCTTTGTGTTTTGTTTTGTTTTGTTTTTGGTAGTTAAATTTATATAAATTCTATACACATAATAATATAGTTTATTTATTTGGTTATTTGGAAAAGATTTTCTCTTTTTAAATATTTCTCCTGCATTTTAGAAGAAGGTTTATGATTTCTGTGAAATTAAATTTTATTCTACTATTTTATAGCAACTGTTACTTGATTCAGAGAAGTAGTGTGTTATTATGGACCTGGCTTCAGAGTCAGGAAAACCTGAGCTCAAAAACTTGCATCTGACACATTCTGAATATGTAACCAAATCACTTATTCTATCCATTTCCCAAGTTATTCCCAAAGGCTCTATGGGAGCTCCTGACATTGATAAAATCACAGGTCTAGCGGAAAAAAATCTCTAGAGGTCCTTAAGTAAACTATTATATCATCTGCAATTACAGATCATTTTGCTTCATTTTTTCTGTGCTATGCCTCTTAATTTCTTTTTCTTGTCTTCCCGCTAGAGCCAGCATTTTTCAGCACAATGTAAAATAATAGTATTTCAAACTCAGCATTTAAATAAAAAAAGGATGCATTCCCTTTCTTCCCAAAACAAACTCAATCCTTTTTTTTTTTTTCACTTGATTATGTCTTTCAAAGGCACCATCACTCACATAGCTAAGCTGGCTGAAAACTTCATTGTTATTTTTTACTGCTCCTTCTCCCTCATCTCTCACACATAATGAGTTACCAATTCAGTTGATTTTACCTCTGCAGCATCTTTCATAGCCATCTACTGGTTTCTGTTTTAGCCACTGCTGTCATCTTAAATTTTCTCTCCTACTCCATTTACTCTTTTCCCCAATCTATTCTTCACATTTATACATCAGACTAATGTCTCCTCCCCAGATATGAGCATGTTATTTCTCTAAACACAGTCCTTTAATGACCCCCTTTTTGTTTGTTCTATTTGCACCTTTGGTTTCATTGGGAATTGTCAAATGTAAATTCCTTTCATCATTGAAGCAACTTACTGTCTAGACCAGTGATGGGCAAACTTTTTAAAGAGGGGGCCAAAAGAAAGGAAATACTCATCTGTCAGTCTGTTTCTAAGGTAACTCTTTCAAAATTACATTGCATTGTATCCTACTCATTGTATTCGTCAGATTAGGAATAATGTCCCCTGGCCGGATAGAACTTTTCAGGGGGCAGCATCTGGCCATCGGGCCTTAGTTTGCCCATCACTGGTCTAACTGTCTGGGAATAGAGAGATTAGCTAACTCTCTGATGGTCACAGAGGCACACTAGGAGAGCCACCAGTATTTAACCTTATTTACAAAGCCATTATCCCTCTCCAAAAATAGGGTTAATTGTTCTTTAAATATTTACTAGAATTCAATTGAAAATCCATCTGTCCTTGTTTATTCCCACAACCCTACTCCTTATTCAGTAGTTTTTTTTTTTTTTTTCTGAGTGTTGCATTTGTCTTTCCAAGATTGAATTGTTTACAACCTCTATTTCCTTTTCTGTTAATCTGGGCCATTTGTATTTTTATAACTATTTATCTATTTCTTTGAAATTTTCAGTATTGTTAGCATGCCATTAGTTATAATGGTTTTTAGGAAATTTATTTTTTATATCTGATTCATTCATGGTGAATTCTTCCTTTTTTATTTTTGACTTTGATAATTTGTTCTTTTCTCTAATATCAATCAACTTGGCTAACTTTTTCAATTAAATTATCTTTGAAAAAATTTTTTTTCATTTATAATACAAATTCTCCTTTTTAAAATGTTATTTATATTTCTCTTGATTTTAAGGGTTTCTTCTGTTGTGCTGACTTGAGATTTATTATTTAATTGTTTTTATTTCTCTTTTTTAACCATAGCTCAATTTACTGATATGTCTATTTTGACAAAAAAATTAAAGTCATAAATTTTCTCTAATAATTGTTTTAGGTACATTTAAGGAATCTTTAGCTATCTCTTCATTTTCTCAAATACAATAATTATTTTTATATTTAAAAAACCCCTCATTCTGCCTTACAGTATCACTTTCTAGTCATCCTGATAATTCAACCTCCTCCTCCTTTTTGTTCAGCTGGAAATCAGACTCCTAACATGAAACATCAGTCTCAAATTCACAAACTTTCATCTCATTTTCTTGGTCCCTCTGCTGATTTTATCCATCTCCAAGCCATACAGTCTACCATTTTTGCCTTTGTATTCCTTGTGTGTAACCTAGTGTAATAATGAAAATAAATGTAATATGTAATAATTAAAATGCTACATGTAATTGTTAAATAATATTAGTAAAAAATATTGTGGTCACCATTTATAAAATTAACTCTTAAGTCATGAGGATGATAGTAGCTTTTAACAATTTGATTTAATATAAATATTGTATAAGAAAGAAATAAGGAAGGAAGGAAATAGAAAATTATTTCCTAGCCTACTACCCTAATGTCTGATCCATAAAATTTCAGCTTCCTCCCTGACAAGGTTCTGTTCTCCACATGGAAGTCCTGTAGTCTCTTCAGAGCAAGAATCTTACCAGCCCATGAGAGTGTCTTCTGCCTGAGCCACCAACGCCAAATGGAGTAGAAGAATCAATCCCAGAAAACTCATGCCAAAGACCTCCATTCCCTCTATAGTCTCATCTTTTGTATAGCCCTTTTCTCCACGTCATTTTCTGTCTCTGAGCTGGTCTTTCACATCTCAGGAACCAATCAAAGTCTCTCTGAGCTGGACCTGTAACCCTTTGTTCCAGGTCATGTTCCTAAGGTTCTTAACTTATGACCTCTGTTTGGAGCATTCCAGCCACGCTAATGGGATATGTTGGGCAAGAAGAAAGTTCACAACCTAGGGAGGAAGGGGTTCCCTTTACAAACTAGTGAAATGCATATATCAAGCTCTTAACAGATGTTATAAACAAAAGGGATCCTCAAGAGCCCAGAAAGACCTCCAAGTGGCTGTCAGGGGTATTTATACCATGGAGCCAACTGACATTTGTCCCTGGCTCACGGCACCTGGGAACATTCCATGTCTTCCAACTGCCTTCCCTGTCATTCAAGGTGGCATCCATCATTTCCCAGATTATGAATGTAACAGAGATCATTGCTGAATTGCATCTCTCTCACTCTGTCTCTCTCTGTCTCTCTCTACCTATCATCTATTACTCTATCATCCATTTATCATCCCATTCATCTATCCATTTATTATTATCTATCTATCCATCCTTCATCTACCTATTTATGTATCTATTTATCCATCCATCCATCCATCCATTCATCCATCCATCCATCCATTCATCCATCCATCCATCCATCCATCCATCTATCTTTTTTAGTATTCAGTCATTTCAGTAGTGTCTAACTCTTCAATGAATTCATTTGGTGTTTTCCTGGCAAAGATACTGGAGTGGGTTGCCATTTTCTTCTCCAGCTCATTTGACAGATGAGGAAACTGAGGCAAACAGGGTTAAGTGATTTGCCTAGTGTCATACAGCTAATAAATAAATGAGGCCAGATTTAAACTCAGATCTTCCTGATTTCCAGGTCTGGTGCTCTATCCCCTGCACTATCTTGCTGTCATTTCTATATCTGTCACTCTCTCAATATGTATGTTTTCACTGTATCTGAAAAGAACAGAATGTATCATTCTGCTATGTAGTCTTTGACCTCTCTCCAGAAAAGTAAGGAATGATGGTACCATAAGAAAAGACATATATGAGGAATTCAAAGATACTGCTATTTTTAAAATTTGGTTGAAATAATGCATAGTGAAGAAAACAGAATCAAGAGAAGGTTATGCATGATTATTGAAATAATATAAAGAATATAACACTTAAAGATAAACTCAGATTTCATATATTTATTTATATATCCAGACACAAAGAAATAGTTAACCACCTTCATATTTATACACAAACACATATACATATTGTAAAGAGTAAAATTATGGGTGGACTGAATATTCAAGAGTTTGGTTGCCAGGAATTAAGTATTTAATTCCAAATGAAAGACTCAAGTCAGAATGACTTTTATTGTAGTTTATTTACAAATAGAAAGAGTGAAAGTAAGGAAAATGAGAGAGAAAAAGAGATGATTACTCCAGCCTAGTTCGACCAGGCAGGGCTTCAGAGGCTCCAGAAAAGAGGCCTATAGAGGTTAATTAAATAAGGCTTCTAGTCACAAGGCCTCCTCCAAGATAAGGGGCCTCTCTGGAGGCTAGCGCCTCCAGAAAGCCAAGGAAAGGGAGTCAGCCTTTTCACACACCCACGTGCAGTTCAAAGAGAAGCAGTTAGAGATCTCAAGCTGGAGCTCCTCCAAAGCCAAGTTCAAAGGGGAAAAAAACTTCCTCACAGGAAGTTACCATCATAGTTAAAGACAGTTTTTTGCATCACTTCCTGTGTCTTCCTTCCACTTAAACATGAACCAATGCTAGCTTTAATTTTGTTTTGGACTGTCCAAGGAGGAGTCATTTGTTTTTGATTTGTCACTGTTTAGCACAGGTGGGTCATAGCATAGACCTCCCCCCACCCCACTTAATCTTTAAGTAGGGTTGTATAAATTCCTGGTGGCTAAAATCTAAAGAATCAATAGAGGAGAGTTAATCCCATGTTCATAATATGCAAACATAAACATGTATACATATATAACCTTTCTTTCTGTCTTTGTCTTTAAACTTTTGGGGGGCTATATATCTAGGTGTATACTCTTTGAGTCAAAAGGTATGAATAGCTGGGTTCACAAATGTGTGTGTGTGTGTATATATATATATACACATAATTTTTAATTTATTAAATTTTTAACTTTATTAAATTAACTTTATTTTTACTTTCTAAAAATTAGCAAGCACTTATTTTTCTCCCTCCATCATTTAATAAGTGAATTTGCCCTCTTCATAATAATAGATTTGACTTATGAACTTCTTTTTTCCCCTCTACGAACTCCTGCCCAAATATTTCTTCTCCTTTATTATACTGTATCCATTAAGCTATTTTGTCCTTTACTCTAAACTCTGTTTTAAGTCCTTCTCTTTTTCCTCCTAGTATGACCCAGATAAGAGTAAAGCCTATGAGGATACTTCAGAACCCCAAACCCACTTCTGTTTTTGAATATTCTTTTCCCATAGAAGCTGATTAAAAAATAATAATTTCCTCTTTTTACCTACTCATTCTTATTTCCCTTCAACTCCTAAATACACAATTGGACTTGAACTCTAAAGAATGTGAAAGTTTTAGGCAAAATCAAATTCTTGCATTTTAAAAATATTTGCAAAATTGTTTATCTTTCTTACATTTATTTATGTCCATTATACTTGAAATCTCTACCCAGACTTGCATTGACCAACAGAAATGCTTTTAAGTTATTGATTTTGCCAAACTCTGAAAGGATTGTGTTAAACTTGTTGGATAAGATAGTTATAAGGAATTTCCTTTTCAACAAATTATATTGCAATATTTCCTTTCCTTTCTTATAATTGGTTATATACATTACTATGATTTTAATTGATGTTCCTTAATGAGTATTATGTCTTTCCTAGATACTTGAGATATGTCATATTTAATATTGGCAATTATATTTCTAATAGTATATTATATTAAGGTTTCCTATCATTGGTATAGATTCTTGCAATCTATATTTTGCTTTAGGGTTCTTTTATGTCTGATAAACTTTCCATTTTCTTTAAATATATTATTCATCTTTTTTTGTTTATTTTCTTTATTATGCTCTTCTTAAGTCTGATTTATTCTTTATATGATTTCTCCATGCTTTTTAAGTCAGCAAGATAATTGTTTTAAACAGTTCATAAGTTGCGTGTTTGTGAGGTGCACTTTTACTTTCTTTGCATTTTGGATTTTTTCTTAGTTATCATAGCAATGGAATTTAGAGTTGTTTACTCCATTATTTTCATTTTTAGGGTGTCTGCCAGACTGCTAATTTCCCCCAACTTTTATTGTAGGATTCCTATGATATTCCATATCTCTTTCTTTACCTCTTCATTAGGCTCTCTAACCTCATGGTCCCTGTGGTTTATATTATTTCTTTAGCTTTTGTAGTATCTTCCTCTAATTAGTTTTACTCTAGACTTTTATTACTTCATAGTATTTCTTCATTATATTTTAACTTTCTTATTGATTGGTCAGTTCCTTATATAATTCATTGTCATGGTCTTTTTCAATACCCATAAAAAAGTTTGTTTCGCTTTTGAATTTGGAGGAATGGGGGATTATAGTTAATTTTTCTGGAAGGAAATTCCTCTAGGAATGGTTACTGCAGAACTTTTGGCAATTATCTCATCTGATTGCAGTTATTTTCCAACTGAATCTGATTCCAGAACCTTTATAGACAATTAAATTTATGAGTTAGATACCTGAAGCAAGAGGGCCCCATAGTATTTTTAGGATTAGTTCAGTGAGTTGAGGAATCCACTAACTGTGATGGGTTCTACGGTGGACATTGAAGACACAAATGATTGCCACACTCAATTGGAGATGTAAACTTCTTTTTTCAGTAGTTACAGTAGACACTGATTAGGATTATCCTATAACATAGGGCTAGGACCTGGACCCTGGAAGATAATGAGTCCAATAATGCATTGCTTATTTTTTAAATATTGTTTATTTATTTTTAATGAATTTTTTCTTTTTAAATTGATTTCCACATTCTTCTCCTTCCTCTCACCTCTCCTTCACTCACTGAGAAGTCAAGAAAATGACATCATTTATACATTTGAAGTCATATAAAATATAATTCCATATTAGCCATATCACAATAAAGGAACAAGAACAAAACAAAACATAAAGTGAAAAAGTTACACTTCAATTTGCACTCAGAGTTTATCAGCTCTCTTTCTAGAGGTGGAAAGCTCATTTTTATCATCAGTCTTTCAGAACTGTCTGGGATCACTGAATGGATCAGAGGAGTCAAATGTTTCAAAACTGATTATTTTTACAACATTGCTGTTACTTTGCAAAATGATCTCCCAGTTCTTCTCATATCACTTTGCATCATTTCATACAGTTTTTGACTTGTTTTCCCCTGAAACCACTCATTTTGTCCTTTATTATGACACAGTTGTACTCTGTCACAATCATATGCAACAAAATTCTCCAAATGATGAACATCATTTCAATTTCCAAATCTTTGCCACCACCAAAAGAGTTGCTATGAATATTTTTGAATATATAGATGCATTTCCTCTTTTTTTTAATCTCTTTGGGGTACGGACCTAGTAGTAGTGGCATTGCTGAGTCAAGCATAGTTCCAATTCATTCTCTGCAATAGTTGTATCGATTTAGAATTCCACTTGGTTATTATACATATTTTCTACATCCCTCCAGCATTTTTCATTTCTGAGAGATATGAGGCAGTATATCAGCTATTTTAATTTGTCTTTCTCTAATTAATAGTGATTAGAACATTTTTTCATGTGATCATAGATAGCTTCAATGTGTTCTGAAAAATGCCCATTCAATTTTACCACAGTGTATCTGTCTCTGTGTATGATGTTCTCCTGGTTCTGCTCCTTTCACTCTGCATCAATTCCTGGAGGTCTTTCCAGTTCACATGGAATTCCTCCAGTTCATTATTCGTTTGAACACAATAGTATTCCATCACCAACTGATTTTACAATTTGTTCAGCCATTCCCCAATTGAAGAGCATATCCTCGTTTTCCAGTTTTTTGCCACTACAAAGAGTGCAGCTATAAATATTTTTGTACAAGTCTTTTTCCTTATGATCTCTTTGGGATATAAACCCAGCAGGATATGGCTTGATCAAAGGGTAGGCAATCTTTTCATGCTCTTTGGGCATAATTATAAATTGCCAGAATGGTTGAATCAATTCACAACTCCATCAGTAATGCATTAATGTCCCAATTTTGCCATATTCTCTCCAACATTCATTACTTTCCCCTACTGTCATTTTAACCAATCTGCTAGGTATGAGGGGGTAAATGTTTTAATTTGCATTTCTCTAATTATTAAAGATTTAGAGCCTTTTTTCATGTGCTTATTCATAGTTTTGATTTCTTTATCTGAAAATTGCCTATTCATGTCCCTTGTCCATTTATCAATTGGAGAATGGTTTCATTTTTTTATACAATTGATTTAGCTCATGAATTTGAGTAATTAGATTTTTGTCAGAGGTTTTTGTTATAAAGATTTTTTTTCCCAATCTGTTGCTTCCCTTCTCATTTTGATTGCATTGGTTTTGTTTATACAAAACCTTTTTAATTTAATGTAATCAAAATTATTTATTGTACGTTTTGTAATTTTTTTCTAACTCCTGCTTGGTTTTAAAATCTTTCCTTTCCCAAAGCTCTGACAACTTTCTGTGTTCACCTAATTTGCTTATAGTTTCCTTCTTTATATTCAAGGCATTCACCTATTCTGAGTTTATTTTGGTATAGGGTGTGAGATGTTGATCTAAACCTAATCTCTCCCATGTTGTTTTCCATTTTTTGGCAATCTCTTAACTGGTGAATGATTCTAAATTTTATAAATTTTATTCAGTTCTCTCTCTCTCTCTCTCTCTCTCTCTCTCTCTCTCTATATATATATATATATATATATATATATATATAC
>NC_058132.1:160429884-160550675 GCF_016433145.1 Gracilinanus agilis
TATATATATATATATATATATATATATATATATATCTGTAAAATGAGGTTTTTATCTGAGAGATGTCTGTCAAAATTTTTGATATTACTTCATTGTCTATGGTACATTTTGGCAGAATATGGTTTCCATAATTATTTTTTAGTTAGGTCTATTTTTGATTTTGCTTTACTGAGATCAAGACTGCTACTCCTACTTTTTATGCTTTAAATGAGGCACAATAGATTTTCTTAGTTCCTTAATTTTAACTCTGTTTGTTTTTCTCTTTCAAGTATGTCTGTTTTAAATAAACAGGCTGTTGGATTCTGGTTTCTATTCTATTCTGCTATATGAATTTTTTTTATTATGAGTTCATCCATTCCCAGCTATGATTTCTAACTCTATATTTTCTTATTCTAATTTCTTCTGTTTATCCTTCTTTCTCTTTTTATCCTGTCCCCTTTTCTATTCCATTAGGATTGATTTCTTCTACTACTCTATATTTTAAAAGCTTTTCTTTCTTCATAATCTGTAGTCAATAAACATTTGATATTATAAGGGTTAAAATAGGAGTTTTGACAAAATAAAAGAGCAGCTTTTAATAATTTAACTTTTAACGAGAATATAGTAAAGTTGTAAATTAATAATATCCCTTTAAGCCATAGAAAAGAAAACTTCTAGCACTTTTTAACAATTAACAATTTAGTTTAATTAAAATTGAGATAGTAAAAGAATATAGAAAAGGAGGGAAATATAGGAAAGAGGTAAAGAAGAGAAATTTCCTAATGTCTATGCTAGTTATCCTGTTTCTACCTATAACTGCCTATAGCTACCACTGTTCACTATTAACAACCACCCCCCACAAAACTCTGACCCAATCCAAACCAATCAAAACCATGCCAGTCAGTGTTTAATTCAACCCCAATTAGTTCTGTAAACAAAGACCAGCCATCTTCCAAAAAGTTCAAGGAAGGAAAAAACCTAACAGCCCAAACCAAAACCCCCAAACCCAAAAGACAAAAATCCCCCAAAAGACTAAAGCCAAAAGCCCTCTCAGTAAGCTCAGGCCTGCCTTTATATTCCAGCAACTAAATGCCAGCCCACCAACTAATCACCAACCCACACCACTAGCAACTAATCCACAACTACCAAGTCACAGCCAGCTGCCAACTTCCCCACAATTGCCATCCCTATTAGCACCTACCAGCCCTAACTGTCAGCAACTGACAGGCCAACTCACCAACTCTCAGCCCCTTTTATAACCTCCTCCCACCCCATTTCCTGTCTCTATGGTTCTTCCTTCCTGTCTCTATGGTTTCTCCTTCCTGTCTCTATGGTTTCTATTTCCTGTCACCATGGGCTGGTTAATCCTGAAACATCTATATGGTAAGAAGATCTCCAGGTTCTTTTTTAAATTAGAAAAGGAAATAAGCATTCCCTTTTACAATATGATATGGTGATATCTATTAAAAACTTTTTCTTAATTTTTTGTTTTTCAACATTATTTTAGCTTGATTGTGGGAAATAGTTTTCCTATGAAAATACCATGGTTCAAGTACCATTTATAACTTGAATTTCCAAAGATTTATCAAGATCTATATTTTTATCATAAAGATCTATCACTTTTTTTACCAAGAAGAGTAAGTCTATGCATATCAATGATGTTAAATTTGTATATGCTATGATAATATTTCTATCATTACTTCTATTGATCCTATTGATGATACTTCTATGTCTAAGAATCAGACATTGATTTAGTTAGGTTTCTTGTAACTGATATTGAGAAAGGTAATCCAATGACCATATGGCATGATGTTTGCCCTATTAGAGACCTTAGAAAATACTTAATTTTACTCTCTTATATCAAGATGAAGAACCTAAGCACCTTATATACTTAATGTCACCCATTAAGTTTTCTTTATGAGAATGTGGCTAGAAGTCGTATCTCTTGGCCCTCAGTCCAGTGCCTACAAGGCCCTGAAAAGGATCATTGGAAGAACACAAAGTAAAGTCTGGCCTGCTACAATGTGGGAGTCTGGGAATCATAATATGTACAGCTTTCACAAAATCTTGTTATATACTTTTTCAAGAAAACTTAAATAATTACTGCACCTGCTATGTCCTGGGCACAATAAAACATACTTAGACACATACATTTTCCCCCCAAGATCAGCTTAAAAGAAAAAGTTGGAATGTCAAAGGAATATGTAATAGACATTCATTAAAAACATTGCAGATTGTATCTTTGAGGATCATAGTGAATGGAGCAAAGAAATGAATACTAGAATATGAATAAAAATATGTAGACACATCTAAAGCTCTCTCTTTTACTAGCTTCATGAATTTGGTCATATTTCTGATCCTCACACCTATAGGACAAAATGTGAGCTCTTAAGTTTGCTTCTATTTATTACTGCCTTTTGTTTTTAGAAATTTTATTTAAAAGTTGATTCTATATCACCTTTCCATACTTATTTTTACAAATTCTGTTCCAGTTAAACTGACTTATTTGTTATTCACTGAACTTCACATTGGACGTCTCCTCTCCATTGACTTTAATTTTTAATTTTTTTAAAAAAAAAAAACTTTACCTTCTCTCTTAGAATCAATACTGTGTATTGGTTCCAAGGCAGAAGAGTGGTAAGTGCTAGGTAATAGGGGTTAAGTGACTTGTCCAGGGTCATATAGCTGGAAAGTACCTGAAGCCCCTCATCTGTGGGCCTGGATCTCAATCCACAGAAAGCTGTCCCTTCTCCATGCCTTTTACCGGCTATCTCATATAACTAACATATCTTCTCTCTCTCATTCTCTCTCCTAGAATCTTTAGTTTTCAGCTTCTTGTGACCTGCTCAGGACCTTTTTATTTGATTCATCTAGTATTAATAACTCCTCCTCTCAAATTACACTATAATTTAAATGTAGTTTTATATATTGTGTCCCTCATTAAAATGTAAGCTCTTTGTGATGAATGAAGAATATTTTTTGTTTGCTTTTCCTGTGCTTCATCAGTGTAGGTGCTTAATAAATTCTTGTTGAATTGAATTAAATAAAATCAATAAAATCAAAAGTTTGGATTAGATGACTTCTAAGATTTACCCACCTCAAAAATCTATGATCTTATTATCAAACAAGGGAGATAAAAAATATCCTGAATAACTTTAGTACAAGGCCAGATAAGATAAGTGATGTCAACTGAAAAGAAAATATTAGGATTCTTCTAGCCATGTCTCCATCAACTGTAGCCAAGAACTGAAGCTATAGTCTTGCATCAGTCTGAGAGAAAGTATGTTTCTGAGGCAAATGGACAGTCAATCAAAAGGTTGATTTATAGTTAGTAAGATTTAACTTTGGACAAAGACAAGCATGGGAAGCTATGGAAAAAGGCCAAAAGAACACATATGAATAAAATTGCTTTTCTCACCAACCAACTACTTAATTAAAAAAAATAAAAAGTAATCACAGGCAACTGGCATTGGCCTAGAAAGAACTCTGCTGCCATCTAGGTGATATTCTGGTCCATGGCCTTTATAAACATGTCACAGTAACCAGGGTCCTGTCAAAATGAAGTTTCTGTAACCACTCAGAAGTAGAATCAATGGGGAAAATTTGTTTCTTAACATGTTACCTTAGAGAACAAAATTCATTTCCTTTCAATGACTTCCAGATTCAGTTGCCTATGGGCTTTTCAAAGTCCAAGTCATATTAGTCTTATGATACCAGGAAATTACAATGCAAAGTGGAAATCTTGACAACAAATGGCTCACATTTGAGCAATGTTTTTCCACGCTTAAGTCTGGCCATAGAAAGTGGTCAAATGAATATTGGTGAAGATGCCTATTGGCCTACACCAGTCCTCTGCCAATCTTTACTCTAGCAACATGACATTCTTTTCCTAGTAGTTGACTTTATCAACACACAGAAATACCTCAACTACAAAGTCAAAAGTAAATAATATATATATATATACATATACATATATGTGTGTGTGTGTGTGTGTGTGTGTGTGAAGTTACATAGGAGAGCAAAATCAGAAAATTGAAATGATTAGGGAACAAAATAAAAAGTGGATTTTGAAAATTGACATTGTATTAGTGTGTATTGAAGAAAGTTTTCAAATTATTTTCTAAAATTCCTAAACTATAAAATTCTATTTAGGAAGAAAGTTTTGATTAATCCTGATCCATTTTTGTGCTGCTTTTCCTAGTAACTACCCCCTTCTACTTGTTAATTCAGAAAACAAACATTTCTTTGCTACAGAGTCCAAGCCCCACCCATACTTTTTCCAAACACATTTATATGAAAGACAGAACCAAAAGGAATAGTAGTAAGAGAAGAATTCATTGCTCTCTGTTAGGTCTTTGACAGGCAGGATGGTTTTCTTTAATGTGGCTGCTATAAGTATATTCAAATTGGATGTTAGTCACAGGACTCTTAGATGTCTCAAATGTTTCTTACAACTGGATGTAGTCATGGGGAGAATCCCGGTGTAAATGCCTATATGAGAGAGCTTTATGCTTCTTACTCTAGGTGTCATGAAACAATAAGTTTGTCAGAGAAAAAAAACAGATCCTATCACAGAGATTGAAGCAACAAGTTAATGTGTTAGTGATTTGAGCTGTCCTCTGGTTTAGCAACTACTAGATGGACACAGTTTGGAAGTGATTGTATCAGAAGCATTTAGGTGCAAGGTCAGGTTATTCTAGGAAGCCAGGAAATCAGAGAACTTCTAAATTAGGCATAAGATGGTATTAACATTCAAAAGTGTTATACGATAAAAATCACAATCATCATCACCATATATTATAGAACTTCCTTAAGGAAAAATCTAGCTAGAAAGAAATTAAGTTAATATATACATACACATGTATATTTATGTATTCACAACATATATGTGTTTATGTGTCTGTGTTGTGAAGGAAAAAGTGAGAGAGGGAGGGGGAAAGAGGGAAGAAGAGTAAAGGAGAGAAAGGGAGAGAGAGAAAGAGAAAGAGAGAGAGAGAGAGGGAAAGAGAGAAGGATCCTTAGAATTGGCCAAGGACAATGGGACTATGTTCATCTATCTGTTTGGACTGATTGACAATTCATTTTTATATAGAACCTTTCCCTAATTCAGTCTTATTGAAATAGTTTCTTCTACCACCTAAATATGCACCCTGGTGGTTCCATGAAGGAAATAATTGCACAGTCACATGCACATATACATACACACTAAATGGATGAAAAATTCTATTATCCAGTTGCCATTGGGTGGTCAAGGCATTGATCCAATACATTAATACATAAATTTGAGCTATATACTGAAGAGATACAGTGATTTAGATTACAATTTTAAAAAATTATATAGTAAGCTAGATTGCATTTAGGAAGTTATGTAGTTTTTTTTTTCAATATTTAGGATTACATATTGTAAAACACCACAATTTCTGAGTCAAATTATGAGCGCTCAAAAGGTAGGTGCATGAAGGCAATACCATTATTCCCAATCATAGCTTGAATGAAAGAACTGGCATAAGGAAAATAATTTAATAAGTGTATAATGAGAAACCTTTAACATGGCCTTCTTTTTCCTTGGCAACAGTCATCAATCTCTGGAGCTGGACACCAGCCAATGGCTGAATGTTGGACAAACTCAATCAATCTCACCACCCACCTCTCACTTTACCACCAATAAAGAGCTTATTTTAACTGCAAACAATCGCCAGCCACAGACAGTAATACCTAGAACCTGAAGTAGTACTTAAAAAAATGTAAACTTTTTTTTCCAAATTATAAGTTGATATAATTTTTAATATTTATTTTCTGACATTTTTCCATCCATGTTCCCTCTCTCCCTCTCCCCCTTTCCCCTCCTCCAAGATGGCAGGTAGTATGATATAGGTTGTACATATATTATTACATAATACATATTTTCATGTTCATCATGTTATTAAACAAGACACATATTGCTTATCCTAGAGAATATTCATGGAGGAAATAAAATGAAGAATGATATGTTTCAATCTGGATTCAGACTCCACCTGCTCCTTCTATAAATAGTTAGCCATTTTTTATCATGAGTCCCTTGGTGTTGTCCTTTGAAGAAGCATTTATGTTCATTAAGGAAGCCCACCAGAAAAAGGCTCTGCATTGCTGGTCAAATATAACCCACTTGACCACTATCCTCATTGCCTTCTTAATAAAGCACACCTATTTGTCCATGACTGAGACCTATACATTTGTTAGAGAGAGCAGAATGAATTTTTTCCCTCCTATCCTTCATTTTTTTGTGGCTACTTATTGGAGTTTGATGAAGATCTTAAAAATGGAGTATCACTAAGATTCTTTAGGCCTAAATATATCTGACTGGAGATAGTCATGTGAAAATCATATAATAAGGATGCAAAGATTGTTGTTATTTATTTGAGTTGGATGAGGAAGAGTTGAGTTTGTTTATTAAAAAGTTTAACATCTTTTTTTATTTGATAGTGTAAACTGAAAAACATTTAAATATGTATATATGTATACATAAATATATATTTATACCTATGCTAAAACACACACATATCTATAGCTATATCTACATATAGATATATGTTTGGCAAGTTGAGAACACTTGCTTTGGATGCTATTGAGATTCATAACTTACAAGCTCACCAAAAACAAGGGGCTAAAGAAGTCACTCAGAATCCCCCAAACAATAGAAACAAAGCAAAACTTATTCTACTCCTGCACCCCCAAACTCTGTCCCTTTTGTAACTACTTGTAGTCTTTATAGTTAAGGAGTTTGTGATGGCTCACAGACTGAAGAAATTATATTTTAGTTTTTAATATATTTTATTTTTATAATTACAAGTCTTTACCTTCCTCCTCTTCCCCTCTTTAAAAGAGTAAACAATTAGATCTAAGGTATACAGGTTCAAAATAATAAAACATATTTACATATTGGTTGTGAAAGAAGACATCTAAAACCAAACCCACCCCCCCCCAAAACCCAGCAAAAAATAGTATGATCTGCATTCAGATTGCATCAATTCTTTTTCTGTGGTGTATAGCATTTTTGTCATGAGTCCTTTGGAGTTGTCTTGAATCATTATATTGCATCAATATTTGATCATTGTACAGTATTGCTGTTATTGTGTCCAATGTTTTCCTGGTTCTTTTCACTTTACCTTGCATTAATTCATTTAGGTCTTCCTATGTCTTTCTGAAATAATCCCTATAATTTTTTCTTTTAGCACAAGAATATTCAGTCACTATCATATGCCACAAGTTGTTCAGTCACTCTCCAACTGATTAGCATCCTCTTAATTTCCAACTCTTTCCACCACAAAAAAAGTTTCTAGAAATACTTTTGTATATAAATGTTCTTTTCCTTTTCCTTTGATCTGTTTGGGGTACAAACCTAAAGTGATATTTTAAAGGCTATGGACAGTTTTATAGCCATTTAGATAAAGTTCTAAATTGTTCTCTAGATTGGTTGGACTAATTCATAACTTCATCTACAGTTCATTATTATGCCTATCCTTATACTTTGCAGCATTTGTCAGTTCTGATGGGAATGATATAGTACCTCAGAGTTGTTTTAATTGGTATTTCTCTAAACAATGATGATTTAGAGCATTTTTAATATAACTACAGATACCTACGATATCTTCTGAAAACTTTCTGTTTACATCTTTTGGCAACTTTACATTTGAGAAATTACTTTTATTTTTTATAAATTTTAGTTCCCTGTACACTTGAGAAATTGAACCTTTGTCAGAGAAAATTGGTTTACAAATATTTGATGCTGCTTCATTGTTTATGGTACAT
This sequence comes from Gracilinanus agilis, assembly GCF_016433145.1. Taxonomy (NCBI): domain Eukaryota; kingdom Metazoa; phylum Chordata; class Mammalia; order Didelphimorphia; family Didelphidae; genus Gracilinanus; species Gracilinanus agilis. The sequence goes on from NC_058132.1 coordinate 160,437,652, forward strand.
TTATCAAAATGTAGTTTATCTGAATATTTCCTTTAATTAGGTCTATTTTTGCTTTTGCTTTGTCTGAGATCATGATTGCTATTCCTGCCTTTTTTACTTCAGCTTAAACAATAGATTCTGCTCCATTTCCTTATTTTAGCTCTCCGGGTGTGTCATTCTGTTTCAAATGTGTCTTTAGTAAACAACATATTGTTGGATAATCTATTCTGTTATCTGCTTCTTTTTTTTGGGTGAGCTCATCCCATTCACATTCACAGTTATGATTACTGTGTGTTTCCCTCTATCTTGTTATTTTCTCTTTATTTTTCTTTTTCTGTTCATTTTGTATACTGTCAAAAATCTGTCTTGCTTCTGACCACTGCCCCCAAAATCTGCCCTCCCTTTTATCATCCCTGCCCCCTTCTCTTAATCCCTTCCCCTTCTAATTCTCTGTTATGTGAAATAGATTTCTATATCTAACTGAATATACACACATATATATGTATACATATATACCTAGGCATAAATAGTATATATATATACCTACATGGATATTTATCTCTCATTTTTGTCTTTTCCTTCATCTCTTCCAGAATTTTTTATGCCATTAGGTCCAATTAGCATTTTTCTTTGAGGTTTTGCTTCTAGCTATTTTGACCTTGGAGTCTTCTTCTGAGTTTTGTGTTTTGATTTTCCCTATCATTATAGTAACTTTCTATGGTCTAATTGTTCTTTTGTTTTTGCCCATTTTCCTAGCCTACTGTTTTTTTTCTTTCTTTCTTTTTTTTTATTTTAAAATCCTTACCTTCCGTCTTGGAGTCAATACTGTGTTATTGGCTCCAAGGCAGAAGAGTGGTAAGGGTAGGCAATGGGGGTCAAGTGACTTGCCCAGGGTCACACAGCTGGGAAGTGTCTGAGGCCAGATTTGAACCTAGGACCTCCCGTCTCTAGGCCTGGCTCTCAATCCACTGAGCTACCCAGCTGCCCTCTCTAGCCTACTTTTTGTCTTTGAATGTTATATTAAAGCTGAGCTTTGTTTACTTGGAGGTGTCCCAAGCTTCAGGCATTTTCCATGTCACTGTTTTCAGTGCTAATTCTTGGAGTCTACATGCTTTCTGTGTATCTATGGTGGTATGATTTGGGGAGAGATTGTGGTCACTGCTTTTCTGGTTTGTGCTCATCTTTACCAAGGAAAGGTCCCTGCTCCCCTGCAAGAAAAAATACTAGTACTCCACTGTGTCCTGGAATGGTGAACAGGTTCCTTGACCTCCAAAAGTCACAAGAGATTTCAGTACTCTCTAATTTGGAACTGGGACCCGAGGGCTTCTACTCCCTTGCAGCTCATGAGAAGCACTCTTTTCTACCCTGAACTGCAATCCAGAACTGATTATGGACACTAAAATTGGCAATCAGCACTATCTATATCCAGTGCCAGCAAAGGACTCCCTTGTAATCTCTTTCTGACCAGTTGTCTGATTTCTTTAATGTCTCTGGGCTCAGAGCTCCCAATACTATTGCTTCTGGCATCCTAGCTGTTTCCAAAGACTGCTGATGGTACCACTCCCGCCTTGTTGACTTCAGGTGAGCCCCGACACTGGTCTCATGGGACTCTCTTGGCTACCTTTAAGTTTTCTTAAGCAGGGAAAATGTCTCACTTTGACCTTTAGTTAGACCTTTGGCTCCAAAATTCCACTTGAGGTGTTATTTTAAAGTTGTTTGGAGAAAAAAATATAGGGAGAGTTCAACTAGATTGCTGCTTCTAACCCATTCTGCTGGCTCCATACTATCTTTGTTCTTTTGATTTGACTGCTTACAGTGCTAAAAACTTTCTTTTATGAATATTAGGTTAAATATTAATCTTCTTACACAAAATATTAATATGTTCCTGTTGGCTGTGTAAAAATCATGTTCGTCATAAATGGAAATTATTTTGGCAAAATAAACAGAAGCAAAGATCATGCATCAAATGAAGAGACACTCCAATTTTTGCCTTGCTATCTAGATAATCTATATTCCATATCCTAAATGTGGATATATGCCTACATGTTGTCGTAAGAACTCCTTTCTTCTTTCTTCTTAATCTTTCTTTTGGTTACCTCATTAGTGGCCTCAAGTTAGGAAGATGTGAATTCAAATACAGGCTCAAATTCTTACTACCTATTTGAGCCTGGGCAAGTCATCTGACGTCTGTTTGTTTTTGGTTCCTTCATCTGTAAAATAGCACCTCCCCTGCAAGGTTGTTGGGAAGGTCAAATGAGGTATTTGTAAAGTGATTTACAAATTTTAGGGTGCTTTATGAATTCTATTATTATTTTTAGCTTTTATGAATTTCTTATCATTTCTATTCTAATGATTTTGATAAGTTATAGATGCATTTATACATATAGTTAATAAATGTGTAATATATAATATCAATAGTTCTACATCATCAAATAAATAAATAATAAATGTGTAATATATAATATAATATCAATAATATATAATATATCAATTATATATAATATATATAATATATAATATCAATAGTTCTACATCATCAAATTCCTTTTAGATGCTTCAAAGTAAATATCAAATTAGCACTTTGAACAAAATACATGTGGAACAGATCTCACTGTCTTTGAAACAGATCTCACTGTCTTTGGGGAAACCCAAAGTTTTCCCCAAGCTTCTCTATTTCCTTTCAGGTCACCACTATATTTCTAGTCAAATAGGTTCATAGACACTATAAATTCTCGATATTTCACTCCTATCTATTAAGTTGCCAAATCTATCGTTTTGACTTCCAAAAATTTTCTTCCACACATCCTTTTTCCCCCTTTACTTTCTTAACCACCACCCTCATTTCAGCCCTTATCACCTCTTTCTTGAAATATCACAGTAGCTTCCTATCAGGTGTCCCCTTTTTAAGTCCCTCTCTACTCCAATCCATCCTATCTAAACTTCTCAAATGCTTTTCCTAAAGTATATGTCTGACCACATCACTTTTCTGGTGCTTTTGCTTTTCTTTGTAGTCCCAATTCTTAGCACAATTTCTGACACATAATAAATAAGTGTTCCTTGACTAATTGTTGAATAGATTCCAGTAGCTCCCTATTAACTCTTGCATCAAATATAGGGTGATCCCAAAGCCTATTAAATCTAAAAATACACTAAGGTTTTGGGCCTTCCTGTATCACATACTCTGTTTGATACTTAAAGCCCTTCATAACATGGCCCTGTTCTGTCTTATTAGAAATTCTCCTCTATTAATATTCTGTAATCCAATTAACCTGGCTTTCTCTCTCTTCCATTACTATATCTCCTGTTTTTCTGCCTTTTTTTCCTCACTAACCCTAGTACCGAGAACATAGAATGCACTTAATAATTTTTCATTGATTAATTAAAATATAGAAAACATTCTGTAAGAGGCTTCCATCATATTGAATGGATCTTGGGATGGGAAAGTTGAATGTTTGGATTGTTGTGACATTAGTTGATGGTAATAAGTAACTGCCGTAATGAAATGACATGACCAAAGAATGAATAAGATAAAAAATTTTCATTATGTCATTGAATCCTCTAAATAATCCTATGTGATAGGAGCTATTGGTGTTGAGGCAGAGGGTTCATGTCAGTGAGCAGTGAAAGATATGTCTTGAGGGGGTAGCTGGGTAGCTCAGTGGATTGAGAACCAGGCCTAGAGACAGGAGGTCCTAGATTCAAATCTGGCCTCAGACACTTCCCAGCTATGTGACCCTGGGCAAGTCATTTGACCCCCATTGCCTACCTTTACCTTGGAGCCAATACACAGTATTGACTCCAAGATGGAAGGTAAGGGTTTAATAAAATAAAAAAAAGAAAGCAAGAAAGCAAGAAAGCAAGAAAGCAAGAAAGCAAGAAAGCAAGAAAGAAAGAAAGAAAGAAAGAAAGAAAGACATAAAAAGAAAGAAAGATATGTCTTGAAATGAAAATAAGAGTCAAAAGTTAGGAAGCTTTGACTTGATAGATTTGGATTTTATTCTGTATATGATTAGAAGTCATGACCTTTTTCAAAGTAGTCACATGTTAAATTTTTATTTGAGAAATATGAATTTTATAGGATTTTTCAGAAGAAAAATATATAAAAGGTAGGAAAAAACTATCAGGAGGCAACCCTAGTGTATGGTAATAAGTACTTGGACTAGAATGGTAGTGGGGACTACAATTAAGGGAAAAATAGAAATTTTGAAGGAAGGAATGATGAGATCTATTGGAATATTGATTTTGGAGGATGAAAGAGAAGGAAAAAATACTTTTAATGTTTGGGATCTGATTGACTTGGGGAATGGAGAGGATATCTTGGTCACATTTAGGAAAATTGGACCTGGAAACAGATTGAGGAGTAAATAAATTTAAAAAACTGGGGCTATGCTGAATTTGAGGTAACTACCCAAACAGAGAATCCTATAGTTAGTGGGAGGTAAGAAATTGGAGCTCCATTGGAAAGCCATCTATGTATCTATGTATCTACGTATATATGTATGTATGTATATATGTATGTATCTATGTATCTATCTATCCATCTATCTATCTATATCAAGATTTAGGAGTCATCTGCAAAGAGATAACTGTGTAGGTTAGTTTTACTAGTCTTCCCCTTTCCCAGTATTCAGGTATAAATGATGAAAATTTAGGTTTTATACTTAGAAGTGTGTTTTGGGAACTGTGGAGATCTGGGAACTAAACATTGGGAAACAGTCCTGGGGAATGAAGTGAAAATAACATTTAGTCATTCCCTGGACTTTCTGGAAGCGCCATCCTAAATCTTTACTAAAGACTGGGCATTGATAGAATGGGAAACTAAAGATGTCAGGCCCAAACTGACAGCTGCCCATCTGGAGCATCCCCTAAAAAGTGAAGTATAGAAGACTCTAAAATTTATATCCAAGCCTAGTCTATGAGTATTTTTTTTTATATTCACTGACTGAAGGCATACAGATTGAAAGAAAGACTATAACATAATAACATATATGGTGAGGTGGAGAGAGAGAGAGAAAGAGACAGAGACAGAGACCGAGAGAGACAGAGAGAGAGAGACAGAGAGAGACAGAGAGAGAGGGTATGGGAAAACAATTCTCTTTCTTCAAAGTCCTGTGTTGGTCTACTATTGCTGGGTTATCACAGTTGAAAATTCTTCTCCTTGATTACTGAAGTTAAAAGTTATATATCCACTAGGTGGAGGTAGAGCCCTATCACGAGTCCACACAGGACCATCTCTATTTCTGGTCAAAGTATATACACAAAGGCAACTTTTCAAATCCACTGCAGGGGAATTTCAAGTTAACTGACTAAGTCATTTTAATTTTCTTAGGTAAACAGTTGTAGTTGTGTATCAGATGATAAGAAGTATTCAGACTCACAGCAAAAGGCAATATTACTGTTTTTAGCCCCGAGTCATGGAAAAGAAGTCTGCCCCACAGTCTGGCTGGGAGCCAAACCAAATCTTGTTCCTAGCACATCCCCATCCAGAATTGTATTTTTTCACTCCTCTCTCACTTCCAAATCCTGGGACATATTTCTTGTTTCACGCCTGTTACTGATGCCTGCCAACTGTCTCCCTGCCTCCTTCAACTTCATGCCCCTTAGTTCTGCTTGAGTTAGATTGCCAGTCAATAGCTGTGTACTAAGTTTCCTGTATCAAACTTCTTAATAGGACCTGGTTTCCTTGGCCCTAGTCTAGGTCATTTGTGAGAAAAAAGAGAAACAAACATGGGTAAACAAAGCAAGCAAACAAGGAAAAACCCTTACTCAAATCAACAGAACATAGACATTTGTGGATGTTTGTTTAATTTTCCCAGAACAATTTTTCCAATGAGCCTTATAAATATAGAGGAAGTTGGAATGAGAATGGAAATGGACCTGTGATCTAATTAATATTTTATTACTAATTATGCACAATTAATAATAATTAATTAATAACTCCTAAGTGAAGAAATTATCTCCATTAATATAAGTTGCAGTTTATAATTTTAGAATATTACTTAAGGCTTCCAAAGGTGAAAGTGACTTGCCAAGGTTTGTATAGCCAGAACCTGCCAGAGGTAGCATTTGATTGGAGGCTAGGTGGTACAGTGGATAGATCGCCAGGCTTGGGGTCAGGGAGATCTGAGTGCAAATCCAGTCTTAAAAACGTGCTAACTGTGTGACCCTGGACAATCCACTAAAATCCTATTTGCCTCAGTTCCTCATCTGTAAAATGGGATCACTACAGAAGGAAATAGCAAATCACTCCAAGATCTTTGACAAGAAAACTCTATAGACAAGTCTATGGGGTCACACAAAGTCATATAGGACAGAACAATTGAACAACAAGCACTTGATCTGGGGCTGTCTTTCTATTTACTTAGTCATGCTGAATGTCCTTAGAAAAGCTTACAATACAAAAATGGTTGGTAAAACAATAAGCACAAATGCAAGGGATGTGTAAATGTATAGCAACCAATTCTTTGGAGGGAAAAAAGTATCCATGACACTTTTTGTCCAAATATAGTCTATACTATGAACATTTTCTCCATACCTTCTTAAGTTGTGACAGTCAAAACAACTATAAATCAGGCCTTAATTTGTAGTTTGCCAATTTCAAAGTTGTAAATGCTAACGCTGAAAATTTAACAATTAACCCCTGAAATTTGGTTTGAACTTGTATCCAGTACTACCACACATTAGAGCAGGAAGTTACAAATGCATGATCCTGGGCAATTCTCAGGAACTTATGAAAATGAATGCTATCCATCTCTAGAGAAAGAACTGGTAGAATAAGAACACAGATGAAAACATATGATTTATCACTTGTTTATTTAGGTATATGATTTGGGGTTTGGGTTTTATAAGATTATTCACTTACAAAAATGAATAATATGGAAATAAGTTTTGAATGATAATACAAGTATGACCAGTGGAATTGCTTGTCTACTCTGGGAGTGGGGAGAGAAGAGGAGAAGGAGACAACATGAATCATGTTACTTTTCTTAAATTTTTTATTTAATTGATTAATTAAGAAAATTTTTCTAGGATTATATGATTCATGTTCTTCCCCTCCCCTGAATCATGGAAAACTTATGTGTAAATTTGTTATTGGAATAAAATTAAGATAAAACTAAAAATTAAAAAAAAATTAAATTAGAGCAAGAAAGACCTTAGAGATTATCAAGTCCCTACCTGTCCTTTTATAGATAAAGAGAGCCAGAAGACATTAAGGAACATGCTCAAAGCAACATTGCAAATTAGTACCAGAATAGGGGAAAAGCAATGTCCTGACCCTTAAGGGCCTTTGCATTCTTTAAAGCTGCATTTTAATATAGAATGTAGTATGGAATAGTTTAAAGCTGGAAATCAGGAAACATGAATTGTAGTTGTGACTGTCACTAAACTGATCAATATTCTGAGCCAAGCTAGTAATTATCTCTTAACCTCAGTTTCCTAATTTGTAAAGTGAGGTTGTATTCTATAATCATTAGTGACCCTTCTAATTCTATACTGCCTTTTTCCCTCCCAGCTTGGCCAATTTGCCATTTTAGACTTCTTTTTGATCATGCATATAATCATGCTCTGCATATTGCAGATGCTTAGAAATGTTAACTGAAACTCATAACATGCCTTATTATGGTTTTATAAACATATATATATTTATCTGTATATGTGCGTTTTATATCTTTATACAATTTAGATTTGTTTCTTTGTTTATTGCTTTTGGGAACTCAAAGATATATTTTCTTTTTTTCCAATCAAAGTACTAGCTAAGGATCTGGGAGGATCCCTGGTTTATAGATGAGTAACATGAGACTCAGACAAGTTATTTTTCCTGAGTATTCACACTGGTGGTGCTTCAATCAAGGTCCCCTGGTCCTTCACAGAAGAGTTCTTCCTATTACTTTAAAGTTTACTTTGACTCTTTGGGATGTGATGCAGGTAAGGCAGTGGTGCCCAACGGAAAGTAGACACTCAATCACTTCAAAGGGACTTAAGACTTCGGTTGTCTCCTATTCAAATCGTGGCCATATTCCTTATTGCCTTCTAGTTACCCACCTAGACAGCTCATCAATGGAGTTTTTGATGATCAATAGTCAGCAATATCTCATTACTGCTACAATCCAATCAACCTGGCAGCTCAGCTCTGACCTCCTTTAGCCAGGGATATCCACAAGTTGGACTTCCAGGTAAATCCTACCTACTTTTCCAAGTCAACGTGACTCAGCATCCACTCTTGGGTGGGTAGGTGGGGCTAATAATTATATTGATCTAATTTATTGAGTGAAATAAGAGATTCTTGAGATATCCTCCGAATATTTCTTCTACTGTCAGGATTTTGCTCCCTTTTGCAATCTTGAACACTGCCTCCAGATTTATCTTTCTAAAATACTATCATGTCATTCTATAAAATCTTAGAATACTCCAGTCAGGAGGGATATGATAAATGAGAATCATATAATCTCAGTGTTGTAAGGGTCTTCAGAGGCCATCAAATCTACCTCACACCTGAACAGGAATACATTCTTGAATATCCTCTAAAAATGGTCAATTTTGTTTGAAAACTCTGGTGAATAGCAATTAGCTTTCTGGAAATTCTAATAGTAAGGAAGTTTTGTTTTGTTTTTTAAATAAGCTTTAACCAGTATCTCAGTTTGTTCATCCATTCCTCCAAATATGTCCATCTAAGGCAAAATTCAGCTAGTCTAATCTCTCTTTCATATGATACTCTCGCAATTATCACAATATCCCTATGTATTCTTTACTACAGGCTAAACAGTTTAAGATTCTTCAATGAATTTTTACATGGCATGATCTTTTGTCTCCTCACCATCTTGGTCATCCTTTTTGATATGTGCACAAATTTGTCAATTTCATTCCTAAAAGGTGGTACCCAGAACTGGACACAGTATTCCAGGTGCAATCTAATTAGAACAACACCTAGAACTGTCAGTTCCCACACTCTGGATACTATGTCTCTCAGTGTTCACTATGTCTCTCCATGATCTTTTTCTCTCTTATGGACTCCTGTCATCTTCAGGACCAAATATGAAATCTCTTCATTTCCAAAACCTTGAATAACTGAATCCTTTCCTACCTTTTCAGTCTCTTTATACCTTCCTCCTTACCATGTACTCCTTTATCCAGTTAGAATTGCCTCCTGACTGTTCTACAAATAAGACACCCTATATCTGGGCTCTATTCCCCAATTGGAATGCTATCCCTCCTCACCTCTCCCTACTCATTTCCTGGCTTCCTTAAAGTCTCAACTATTATGGGACTTCCCATCTTATGCAAGAACCCTTTCCCAATGCGTCTTACTTCTAGTGCCTTCCCTTTAGTAATAATTTCCAATTTGCTGTGTATGTAGCTTGTTTGTCTAGGAGGAAGTGAGATGGCTCAGCAGATATCACTAGAACTGGAATCAGGAAGACCTTAGTTCAAATCTACTCACACACTTACTGGCTCTATGGCCTGGACAAATAATTTAACTTTTGTTTGCCTTAAACCACTGGAGAAGGAAATGGCAAACCACTCTATTGTCTTTGATAAGAAAACCCCATGGACATGTTATGATAATCCTGATGGTATGAGGATCTGAAGCTGAGTAAAGTGGGTAAATCCCAAGTGAAACATTTAAGTTGTAGTAATGAATCTCAAAGGACCCCCACAGCAGTGATAGCTGTTGTTAAGATAAGGTGAATCTGCTGAACCCAACTTCAGATATAACAGTGTCCCAGCTTAGCCAACCAGATAAAGAATTGTTAGAATTATACAGATATTTGTCTAAATGACACTCTGGCCTCAACTGGATTGACTGCGAATTATACTTTGCTATAAATGGTACACGTCTCCTCTTCCCTCAGATATCCCAAGGATGTAATCACTAAGCTCTAAGATTAGAGATGACATCAAATCTAAGGTAAGTTTGAAGATTTGTTGCTAAAAGGCTTAGGAAAGGAAGCAAGGTAATGACTAGGAAGGAGGGAAACAGGAAGTCCTTAAGTAACTAAGGTTAATGATGCTAAAGACGGTATCTGAATTGATGATGGTATGGTATGGTCAGGTTTGCCAGTTGCCATTCTGGTGGGGTCAGTCTGGCCTCAACCTAAATCCAGGTTACTCTGCTGTTAGATGTTGTTGTTTCTTCTTGGTGATTAATTCAGGATAAGGTTAAATCAGGATAAGGTTAACTCAGGATCAGGGATAGTGAAACTGGTTGGTGCAGGTTTCTGGTAAATTAAGTTGACCTATGGTTTACTCTTACCAAAGCCCATCCACTCAAATCCCAATCTCAAAGTTGAGATTTCTTCTCAGTTCAAATCCTTCCTTATATACCCAATCCTCAACTGCCTTGGCACTTGCCATCTCCTACCAGGCTCAGTTCATTCTATATTCTAATCAGATAACTGTCCATCACTTTGATTTCCATATTGCTGTGCAATTTATCATTACAGACAGTATTGGCATGTTTGAGTCCATTGAGTATCAATAAGTTTGTCTGTACACATTTATTTGCTCTTATTCTCTCCCCAATTAGATTGTGAGATCTTTGAGGACATGGACTGTCTTTTGTCTCTTGGTATTCTAAGTGTTTAGCAGTATGCTTGGCATGTGGTAGATGTTTAACAAGTATTTATTTACTAATTAACTCATTGAAAACTAGAATTTTATTACTTTTTAATGGTATTTTTGTTATAAGAAATGTGTTTATTTTACCTTATTGCCTTTTTATTCCATTGTACACTATTGTTTATTAATTTTGAGTCCCCTAAAATTCTTGCATCTTCTCCAGAGGAATTATTTATATATACCACCCCCATTTTATGGTTACATAGAATATTTTTGGAGCCCAAGGATAGGATTATACTTTTACTCCTATTCAATTGTATGGCATATAAATGTGATGGAACATTAGCACGCTTTAAGAAATGAGTGAACAGGGGACAGACAACTAGCTGGCTCAGTGGATTGAGAGCTAGGCCTAGAGAAAGAAAGTCCTGGATTCAAATTTGACTGCACACGCTTCTTCCCTTTTTGATCTTGAGCAAGTCATTTAACCTTTATTGCCTAGCCCTTATCACTCTTCTGCCATGGAGTTGAAATACAATATTGATTCTAAGATCGAAGGCAAAGGTTTAAAAAAATGAGAAAGGCATTTTTAAAAAACGTAAAGACTTATATGTACTGATGGAGACTGAATTAAACAGAGCCAAAAGAATTATTTATATAACATCATTATAAAATGAACCATTTCAAATACTTTTATGAACTAATGAAGGATGAAATGAGAAAAAACATGAGAATAATATAATAAAAACACTGTAAAAAGAAACAATTTTGAAAGTTACAAGAAATATGATCAATACAATGACCATTTATGATTCCAGAGGAGAATTAATAGAACATATGATCCCTTACAGAGAGGTGATGAGTTCAGAGTGTAGAATAAGCTATAATGTATAAATTTGCATATAGTCATTGATAAAATTTGTTTTGCTTTGCCACAAATTTGTTACAGAAAGTTTCTTTTCTCTACTGAGAAAAGTTTAGAGGGAGAAAAAATAGAGATCTATTTTTATAAAAAATTTAAAGGTGAAAAGAGTGCTCCAGATCTGAAAGTATATACAATCAGATGAGTTAATTTTATTATTTGGTATACCTAATTGTTTTACATTGAGACCTCACAAAGTAGGAATGATTTGTAAATGTTTGGAATGTTCTTTTAAAAACCATGAATTTTTTTAAGTTTAAAATGAATGAGACTAATTTAGCATGATTAAATTCAGAATATTATTATACCCCAGAATTGTTTAATATAAGAGAATTCCAGTTTAAAATTATAATCTTAGATTTGAATGGATTTAATTCATCAGTAAAAAGAAAAAGATTGAATGTGCTAAAATATTTGAATAAATTCAAAATTTATTGAATAGAAGATGCACATTTAAAATATACTAATATATACAGAGTGAAAATAAGGGCATGGGACATTTTTCTTATGCTTTGGGTAATTCTAAATCTGTGTTAGTTTCAATATAATTTCAAATTAAGCAAAAATAAAAATGGTCAAGTCAAGAGACACAAATAGGAAAATTGCATTATGTCTAAAAGTATAATAGAGAATGAAAAAATTATCTATTGTGATTTTAACTATAATTTAGCTTTTCTCTTTTTCATGTTAATAATAGTTCTAATTATTATAATAGTCAATACTAATTATTATTACAAATAATCATTTTAAATTCATGCAAGACTCATGAAAATTATAAAAAGCAACACTGTGACAAATATAATCTTGTATATTATGCTAAATTTAATTTCTCTCCAACCTGGATACCAATTCAAAAGCTGATGAAATTGTAACATTTTCAGTGTGCACCTTTAAAAGTGGGCAACCCTTCTCCATTCCATGCTTGATATATATCAAGCATGAGACAACACTGGAGACTATCCAATGTAACGGGCAGGATTTAAATCATCTGGGGACTGAAATTAATAGACATCTGCCCAATTAATAAAGGAATATAACAAAAAACAGCCCAGCATAGACCCCCAAACATAATTAGATATAAATTTTCCAAATGGTTTAAATTTTGAGTTCTTGAAAGAAAAGCAAGTAAAACTGCAAAAATGCATTGATATAGTAATTAAATATTTCAGTATCTTTTGGAGACATTAATACTATAATGATAGGAGACCTTACTAATACTTTTTCTTACACCTGAATAGATACAGCGGAAAGAAGAATAATGAAAACTATATAGAGCCAAATAAACTGTTATAAAAGTTAGATTTGGCCTATCTGTGAGAACTCATGAATGAGAGAATTAAAAAATGCAATGCATTTCTTTTGGGCATTCTGTAATATCTTTCCAAAAATTAATTTATGTGCCAGGGCATACAATTTCCTCATTTGTTAAGGTACCTTCCAGGTCTAAAGTGATAAGTGTTTATGATTTTCTCTCTTTTTATCCCATTTGTGCACAATTCTCATGGGAAATTGTTTGAATAGGGAAATTATGCTTTTGCATAATTTAGTTTTCTTTTCCTTTTCAGATTGGGATTAGTAAGAAGAGGAAATAGCAAAAAAAGGAAATAAGGTTGAGAGGAATTTTTGGAATTGAGGATCAGATGCTTCATTATAATAAAACTAAGATTCATTAACTGCCTACTGTGTGCCAAGTACCATAGTAAATACTGAGGATATAAAGATGAAAATGAAATAGTAAAATTCCTCAAAGAACCTATATTCTTCAGTCAGTAGATAGGTGAGGGGTTAGGACCTGGACATTATTAGGCAAAGCATTATTAGAATAACAATTTTTGGTTTTAGTAGCAATTAATGAGTCCAGAGAGGCAGGCAGTCGATATTATGTGGGTCTGACAAAGAGCAAGTAATAGATGTTTCAACAGATTGGATCTTGCAAAATGCTACGAGAATCTTGTAGCAGAAAGTATAAAGAGGTCTAAACAAGTGGGTAATTATCTTCAGTGGTATCTAAAAAGAGGTTTAAGAACTTTGTCACTGGGCCATGGGTTTGGGATGGGGATAATAGCCATGGAGACAGAATGAGGCAGGACCTTTTTGTCAAATATGGTATCAAGCCTTATTGCAAGTGGAATATGAAGTATGGGATAGGTTGAACAAAAGGGCTTAGTTCCCAGAATGAGGGTCAATATTAAGACTAAGGTAATGCTGAGATATATATCCTTAAATATTTTGGCCTATGGGCTGGTCTTGTACCAAGATTTGGGGTGAGTCAATGTCTGGAGTTAGATAGCTCTAGATATAGAAATTATAAAAATGTATGGCATCATAGGGCAGAAAACAAGGTCTATTATTACTAGGAATAGGATATGTATTGATAATTTCTAGAAAAGTAATTGTAAGACTACAAATATTTGGCAATAATCAAGGGACTAGTTTATAGCATTTAGTAAAAATTGTCTAAATGTGTTTGTTTTTAAAAATTATTATAAAGATATTTTATTTTACTAATTACATATAACAAATTTCCATGTATGTTTTCCAAAGTTATATCATGCAAATGACCTTCCTCCCTCCCTTCCTTCCACCTTCCAAGAGCTGGTAAGCAATTTGATCTGGGTTATACATGTATTATCATGCAAAACATATTTCCAGATTGTTCATTTTTGTAAGAGAATAATCATACAAAATCAAAATCTCAAAATAGAACCACAAATAAATGGAAGTGAAAAAACATATGCTTTGGTCTATATTCTGACATAACAGTTCTTTCTCTGAAGAGAAATATTTTTTGTCGTGAGTCCTTCAGAATTGTCCTGGATCATTGTATTGTTGAGAGCAGCTAAATCTATTACATTGACCCCTAAATATGTTTAATGAGAGTAGAATTAAGCAAGATTTTCATGCCTCTCATCTCAATCTTACTTTTGACCCTTCTTTATTTTTCTTTACAAATTGTGCCAATAAAAGATTTTGACATATACTTATAGCTATAAAGGGCCTTTATAGCTAACCAAATCATCTAACTACAATTTTTCATTTTACAAAAGTGGAAAATGAGTCCCGGGGAATTCACTGAGCTGCTTTTGGACACAAAGTTTTATGAAGATAGAATTTTGGTACTTATTACCTTTGGACCATTCAGAGCATAAAAACAAAAAGCATTGGCTCTCGTGCCCATGAGGGATGATCTGAGGTTCCTTGGCAGGAAGATATGTGGGTCTTCCTTATCTATCTTCAAGTTTTGGGCTTCATTTTCTCTTAGATAACATCAGTGACATTTGTCACATTAGATTCTATCTGGAAATATTTTTAAAAGCTAGTTAGAGTCAAAGCACCTAGACCCCTGTACAACAGAGACTATTAATAGCAGCAGCAACTACAAGGAGACCAACCAAACTGTCTGCGATGGTGAACTTTGCCTTGAGTAGTTCTTCACTGTGCTAGCAAGTTTATGTAGCATATTAATTAGATTCACAGTTCCGGCTGGACACTTTTACCCAAATAAGAAAGGTTTCAAGAAGGACATATGGTTTCTAAAGAAAGTACGACTCAGAATCACATATAATATTTAACCCTCAGCAGGGGAAAACCTGCATGTCACACCTGAATATAGAGGAAAGGGATGATGCCTCAAATTATAGTTCCCCAAGTACATGTCAAGGGACCCTTTTAAAGGCAACACACTAATCCTGGTAAAATTTAGGACATTCACCTAGTATAAATCAAACCAGACTATCCTACTCTCTGCCATCTGCCCAATCTAAATGGGCACATTTAATCCTCAGCTGGGACTGAGTACTTTCAAGGAGTTCCTTCAGCATCCTAGGACATTAAAGTGAGCTTAATTTAAAGGACATTATACAATCACAGTCCAGGGAACATACTATCACAGGCAGTTTGATGGGTTTCTTTGCAGTCACCGTTGCTATTAATAGACATCTATATAAAGGATATCAGTGATTTGGCCCAAACTAATTAGACATGGCATTACAAGAATGATGGCTTTGAAAAAGATTTTGAAGTCAGGAGGCCCAGGTTTTAATCCCAGCTTTATATCTGAACACTTGGGCTATATTAAATTATCCATTTCCAAATGACATTCCAATAAAATCTCTAAGACAAAACCACTTGGTGGAAAGTGAACATGGCAGTCTTCAACTTTGACTTGGCCTAATTCTCCTTTCCCCACCCTCCTTGAGCTAGAGGAGTTCCTTATTAGCTTCAAAGGGTACAGAAAATGTAGAACTTTCCAATTAGTGGAAAAGTATACTTTACCATCAGTGCCCTATGAACATCTTTGGGTCACCCATCATTAGCATCTACATTGGGAACAAAGGACAGACAAGAATTCACAAGGGAAAAACCACCAAAACAAAACATAGAAACAAAAATATTCCATTCCAAAAAATACACCAGGAAGACTTCTTGAACATCTCACAAATGAGAGAAAAGGTCTTCTAGTATGTAGGAATTGTTATTTACCCTTTTGCTACCTGTAATCTTGAAGTCAGAGCTTAAGAGAGAATATGTGTCAGATTTGGGGGAATTTGCTTTATACAAATTTTGCTTACTTTATCAACTTAGTTTAAAAAAATCTTTATAAAAGCTACTTTAAGGTCAGCTGTGTAAAATTATTTCCAATTGATAACATTGAGGAAAATATATGGAGTAGCACCAAAACCAATGATATTAGAGAATCACTCTCTGACTCCTCAGGAATATTAATTCATCTCTAAGAAAGAGATAAAGCCTTGATTCAGGATCTGAGATTCTTCTGTGACAGTGAGAGCTGGGATGAGAATCCTCAAGGATTGTGTGGGCTACACTTGCTCATTAATAAATAGGGAGAGATTAGTTTTAATTGAGTACAAGATATGGAACCCAGATTGCTAAGGATTCAAAAGTAAACAACAAGGATAGGAAAAAAGAGTGAATGTAGACAATTCCTCCTAGGTGTTTAGTGGTGACCCAAAGAAAGAGAGGAATGACCACTTAAGGTATAGAACTTTATCAGTATGTGGAATAAGAATCACAAGAGAAAAGGACTTGATTTTCAAGGAGACTAGAGAGAGGAGATAGTCAACAAAGTTCAAAATCAAAGAAGGAGGAAGTTGTCAATTAAAAAAAATGGGTAAGAAAGGAAGAGCACCTGAAATGGGATGGTGGCTCAATGACTGGAGAAAAGAAATATAAACAGGAGAGTTAGTAAGCAAGGGCAGAAGAACAATTGGAGGAAGAAAACGAGTTCTTTTGGGACATTCTGAGTTGAAGATGCTTTCAGAACATCCCCCTGGGAATATTCTTTAGGCAGTTTATGATGTAGGACTAGGGCTTATGAGAGAAATTAAGGTTGGATATACAAAGTGGAGAATCATCTACATAGAGTTGTAAATTGAATCCAGAGGACTTCATGAGACACTGATAGACAGTAGGGAGAAGAGAGAGAACCTGGCCCAGAAGAGGCCATGATGAGGAAGGAAAAAGGGAGAGGAGCAGAAAAGTGGAAAAAGGAGGTGAGGAGAAGGAAGAGAAGATGAAGGGAAGAAAGATTTGAGAATATTTCTTCTTTCCCTTCATTTTTTTGGAGATGGATGAGAAAAGTTTCTCATTTTTAGTAGTGCTACTTTCTCCTCTTTTCCCTCTATTTCTACTCAAGACTATATTTTGGACCATATTCTGCCTTCTCCAAAGTCTTCATTATCCTCTGCTCTATTATTATTTCCAAAATATTATTCAAAAAGGTAATCATTCCGCAAACCTAGGAGCAAACAATTATTTTTATTTCTAAGGACAGTTCCCTTTTACAATTTCTTTTTTTATTTTTGGTTTTGTGCCTTTTTCCCCCAAGTTGAGCATCGTTAATTTTTTTTAATGACATTTAAAAATGTGGCATTCAGGGACTCGGGTGCAATGGGGAAAGTTGTAATGAAAAGACAGCAGGAATGTGTTAACAGGCTCCAGGGGGCCAGTGGAATGTTTTTTCTTAAAGCTCAGCTACTCTGCAAGATGCCTCTCTCTAACTTTAGCTGAGGAAATTCTGCTGTGCATAATGGCTGAGGCTCTGGTGGAAAGAGAAGAGTTTGTATATTTTGATAAATCAACACACCTTGAAGCCATTCATTTGCTGTTCTTAGAACTCAATTTATTTCTCACTCATTCGATACATATAACACAAAGAGAGCCTTCCATGTTTATCTAGCCTGGACAGCATAGCACGTGGCTCTGCTGAGAAGAATGGGGGGAAATTAGCCCCAGAAGCCAGGTTAGCAAATTCTTTACATAAAGAAGAAGCAAATAAATCATTCTTTCTATGTAATGCATTTATAGAAAACCAGGAAAAATGGTGGTGGTGGTGGTAGTGGGGAAGATCTTAAAGGATTTAGCTCACAAGACCTCCAAAAATGGACCCTTGATTAGAACCAGTATAGTTGAAGTTTGGTGCCCTGTTCTTGACTTCAATCCCAGAGGTCTGTCTACACTCTCAAAGGGAGAGGCTGTTGGGCCTGTGATAGGACCTTGTGTTATTTCTTCTAAGCATCAGTTACTATGGGTTTCTTGAATTCCTTTTCATGGTTTCAGCTTTCTCATCTATCAATATGAAATCCTATTGTAGAATAATCTCTACATTTAGAGTTGCATCACCTGCAACTAAATTCTTTGTTTCTTACTACCTATATGACCTTGAAAATATCACCTAGCTCCACAGGGTCTCAGTTTCTTAAATTCTGAAATAAAGTGATGGACAAGACTTCCAAGGCTATTCCCTTTTTTAAATTTTAAAATTTTAAATTAAATTAAAATTTTAAATTTTAAATTAAATTAAAATTTTAAATTTTAAAATTCTCTCTCTCTTTCTCTCTCTCTTACATATACACATGCGCGCACACACACACACAGAATTAGATCTATCATTTCATCAGCTGACTAATGAATATCTGTACCTTTTTAAGATTTTTAAGAATTGTCTGAGGGAAAAAACTATATTTGTATGTACAGAAATATTCATAGTATATACATTTGGATGTACAGGAATATTCATAGCAGCATTTGGGGGGTGGCAAAGAATTTGAAATTGAGGGAATGCCTATCAATTGGGGAATGGCTGATTATGTTGTGGTATATGATTATGATGGAATACTATTGTGCTATAAGAAATGATGAGCAGGATTTTTTTCAGAGAAAACCAAGAAGATTTACATGAATGAATGGATGTCAAGTGAAGTGAGAGCAACCAGAGGAACATTGTATACATTAACAGCATATTGTACAGTGATGAATAGGAAACGATTTAACTATCGTCAGCAATACAAAGTTTCAGAACAATTCTGAAGTACCTATGATGAAAAATATTATCCACCTCCAGAGAAAAAAAAATGATGGAATCTGAATGGAGATTGAAACTTTTTTAAACTTTCTTTTTCTGTTTTTTTTAAACAAAGAAAAATATAGAAATGGAATGTAGGGGATGTTTATGGAAGACAAGTATCTCTGGAATGAGGGCTTGCCAAGCTCTTTTCAGAGTTGCTTCCCTTCTTTGATGTCTACCTGCCACCCAGCTCTCACCTGTAGCTCCAAGAAGCTGTAGAATGCTCATCAGCCACACTTCAGTAAACCAACTCAACAGGCGGGTCAAACTGTGTGTAGGGTGAGTGACAGGTATCAGACGTGAAGCTGAGTTAGGGAGGTGTCTACCTCAGCCATGTGAAGACTTTCCCTCGTAGGATTGCCAAGAACAATTTGTTCCAGAGGTCATGAAGGAGGTGTAAACAGGTAATGGGGTGTGTTTAGAGGCTAGTTAAATATTGCAGATGCCAAAGTCATCCACTACATTCTCTTATGGGGAAAGCCAGGGGAGATAACTTAAATATTATATGTGGGTTCAGAAGGGTGAGTAGGAGACAGGAATGACAAAAGGTGGGACCAAACAAGATAGGGAAACTGGGTTGAGCTGTTAAGGGAAAAGACTAGACAGAAGTGACAGTTAGGCCCAAGTTAACCTGCAACTCAGGTTGGGATTAATAGTCTCTACCAAAATCTCCTACAAGTAGATGACAATCTTCCTTCTGGATATCAAGAAATCTGGGTGCAAATTCCACTTCCTTTGAGGTCTCCCAGGGTCAGTTACAACTTCTCCCAACCACCATGGAGTCCGTCTCAGAGAGAGAGGCCACACTTCCTGCTTCCCCATTCCATTTGGAATTCTCCAGCCCTGCCTGCTAGGTCTCCTAAATAATAATTAAGTAATCTTCCTCACAACAATTCTGAGTCACCACTAGTGTTATATTCATATTTTTATAACACTAGTCATCTTGACTTATGATTTGCCACTGGACTTTGATAACTCTTTGTATAACTCTGCCTCACTTAGATTCAATTTATACATGAGTCAAAAAACATCTTCGATGATGTCATTTAGGTCTTCTTTGAGTATGAAGGACAACATTTAAAATGGAAATATGTTTTGCATGGCTGAACATGTATAACCTATATTAAATTGCTTGCTTCCTCAATGAGGGGGTAGGGAGGGGTGCAGGGGAGATTATTTGGAACTCAAAATTATAAGAAATGAAGGTTAAAAAATATTTTTCATGCAGTTGGAAAAAATAAAACATAGTATTAAAATTTTTAAAAGAATTGCCTGAGGCACTGAGAAGTTACAAAATTTGCCTAGGGCTAGAGATCTGTTCCATGTCTGGACTTGAACCTAGTCAGGTCTTCCAGACTCTAAGGACAAGATTCTATCCACTAGTCCACCCTGCTTCTGCTAGGTTCTCTACCAGAGACTTTTGATTTAGAAAAATCTATGATTCTATGGACTTGGAAACGCTTTGTGAGGATTATGGTAAATAGCATGATTATGACACTATTGATCTGTCTTTCAAGTTTCAATATACAATACTCTCTGTCCTACACTCTGCTTTTCAGCCAAACTTTGCTCTGTTCCTCTCTGTTCCTCACACATGGCACAAGATCTCCCATTTCTGCGTCTTTGTACTGACTGTCCTTCATGGCTAGAATTAATTCTATCCTAATGTCTGCACCAAAGAATCACTCAGTTCCTTCAGGATTTAGCTCAAGCACCAACTTAATACATGAAATCTTTTAGCATTACATTAAATGCTAATGCCATCTATCCCTAACTACCTTGCACTGAACTACCTTCTACTTATTTGTATTTTAAAGAAATTATTATATTGCTTTTATTTGTTGTCTCCCAAGTTAGATTGTAAGTTTTGTTCTTCATATGCACAACATCTAGCTCCCTGATTTGTATATGACCATGATTTAATAAATAGTTGTTGACTTAATAATTGATATAAGAAAGAGCACTGAAAGTTTAGAATTAGCATAGCTGATTTCTAATCAGAGCTAAGTAATGAATGTTAGTGTGGTGTTGGTCAGGTGAGTCGAATTTTCTAAGGTCTCATTTTTCTATCATTATCAAAGTAATGGGATTGGATTAGGTAATAACAAAGACCTCTTCTAACTGTTAATTATGTGATTCTAGGGAGGTAGGTTTTATTCCCAGGTCTATACCTAGTCTGGACTAGGCATCAGAAAGTTTGGTAGAAGATTCTCTAATAAAGCAAATATTTATTAGTATTAGGAAATTTGATTCTGACTTAACCTTAGAAAAAGATAAAATCTGAGGCAATAATAAAATTATATCTCAATATATATTCATTCAATGTGTGAAAAATTTTAATGAAGATATGTATAAATATGCTTTTGATAAAATTTTGCATATATTATCCAATTTGGACTTGATTATTTTAAATATTCAACATTTAAATTAACAATATTTTATTTACATAGTTTTTATCCTCAAGGAATCTGTTAGGGACGACAAAGGAGATATCAAAATAATATAATTTATAATTGAAAGAAGAGATAAAAACAAAGAGAAGTATGGGACACAGCATGTCATCATTTAGTCAGTGAATATTTAGTACAGCCTGCTTTGTACTAAATACAATATTAGGTCCTGGGAACATAAAGGCAAAAATGAAATGCTTCAATCCCTACAGGAACTCACATTCTATCAAGAAAGATAATATACACATATATAAATATGTCAAAAATACAAGATAATTTTTCCGAGATGGGAAGCCTTTGTAGATTTATTTTTTAAACTCTTACCTTCTGTCTTAGAATCAATGCTGTGTATTGGTTCTAAGGCAGAAGAATAGTAAAGGCTACACAATGGGGGTTAAAGGACTTTTCCCAAGGTCACACAGTTAGGAAGTATCTGAGGCCAGATTTGAACTTAGGACCTTCTGTCTCTAGGTCTGGCTTTCAATTCACTGAGTCACCTAGCTGTTCTTTATAGATTCATTTTCCATGGAAATGCTGATGATATCAACATTAATATACAGATGAGGGATTAGGAAACGTTTCACATAGAAAGTAAAAGAATGAGAAGTGAACTAGACTTACTGTTAGGGAACCTGTGTTAAAAGCAATCCCTGTCATTTAGCTATGTAACTAAGAAAAATATCTAAAAACCTCTAAACTTTACCTACAAAATATACCCAGAATAACTATTTCAAAAACATTGTAATATCAGACCCCTCAAGAGAGTCTTAGGCAATCCTTTGTAAAATTTTAAATACTATACAAATGTTGGCTGCTTGCCTAACCCTTGCTGCTGTTCTTCCTTGGAGCTAAAACACAGTATTACGGAAGGTAAGGGTTAAAAAAATAAAATAAAATAGAAAAAAGTAAGTTTCACATAAAATGAGACTACATTAGAAGCTTTCCAGATTAATACAAGAGTAAAGCAAGGGAGCCACCTTCTCCATTATTGTTTGAGATATTATAAATTATAATAATAGCAATGAGGCAAGTGAAAGAAATTAAAGGCAAAGAAAAAACAAAGTTATCACTATTTGTTGATAATATGGTGGCCTATTTAGAAAATACAAGGTGATCAAGAAGGATACTGAGATAATTAATAATTTCAGCAATTTTCAGACTACAAAATAAACCCACAAAACCAACACTATTGATTGAGACATTTATAGAAAGGAAGATACCATTCATAGTAATTACAAGGTGCATGAAAAGTCTGTGAAGCAATTTACCAAAACTTAAAATACTTGCGTAATTTTCATTACAAGGTGCTCATTAAAGAAAAAAGAAATAAATAGCTATAGGGATATTCAATGTTCATGGCTAGGCTGTTAAAATACAATGAAAATTAAAATGCTACCAAAATTAATTTACAGTTTACAGCTATGTCAATCAAAACTGTGAAAGCGATTCTTTGCCAAATATTTGAAAATAATAACAAAATTTATCTGGAGAAAGAAAAGATATAGAATATCAAGGGAGATAATTTTAAAATGTAGGCATAAAAGGGGAATAGGATGTTCAAATATATAGAAGAGATTATAAAAGAAGTCATGTCATCAAAACAATTTCCTATTTATTTAAAAAGAGGGAAATAAATTAAATAGACAAGAATCAGAATAAAATGGAACTATTGTTCAGTAAACAGAAAGGATAAATTACCTGGGAAAGCATTCCCTATTTGATAAAAATACTTGCTGGGAAAACTGGAAATTATCCTGGTAGAAATTAAATATGTGCAACTACTATACAAAATATTCCATAATTAATTCAAAACAAATATTTAAAGTGAATATTAGATAAAATAATAAAAATGAGAAGAGAAGCAAACATAACTTTTATGACTATGAGTACAATATATTATTAATCAAACAAGGGATGAAAACAGTTACAAAAGATCAATTTGATAATTTTCATTCCATAAAATTGAAAAATATCTGTGCAAACAAAAAGCATGCATCTATCATAAGAGAAGCATTTGAATGGGAAAATATTTTTCTATCAAATCTCTCAGATAAGAATTGAAAATTAAATATATATGTATACATACATGTGCAACTATGTATACACACATATATGTTCCCAGAAAATTGTTAAAGATGACAAAAGATCAGTTAATAATGAAGAGGTTGTCGGAAGACAGGCATATTAATGCATAATTGGTATTGCTATGAATCAGTACAACTATTTTGGAAAGCAACTTAGAATTTTGTAAATAAAGTAACTAAAATGTCTAAAAAACTTTATTCAGAAATTACACTACTTGGCATATATCACAGGAGATTGTTGATAAGAAGAAAGTTCCATGTGCATCAAGATATTTATAGTCATTTTGATAATGGAAAGATATAATAAATTCTTATTGATTGTGCAATGGCAAAATATATTGAGTATATATAATGTAATATCACTATTTTATAAGAGAATAGTGAAGTTTGGAAAGACTTATATGAACTAGTGTAGAATGAAGTGAGCATAACTAAGAAAATAGTATGTATATCTTTCCTATAATAATATAAATAGAAAGAACAACTTCTACAAAAGAACTGAAAATGAAAGTCATAAAATTATAAAAAAAAAGTGCATTTTACTCCAAGGAAAAGTTATAAGAAGATACTTCCAACTATTGTTTTGCAGAGGTGAGGTCAGTAAGTATAGAACATTGCATTTATTTTCATATTTTTGATGTATTATTGATCATATTTCTTTTTCTTTCCTTTCTTCTTTCTCTTAATTTTTAAAAAATTTTCTTAAGAAGTGTTCTTTGTTATATGATATAGCTCTCCAGGAAAGAAAAAAGAAGAGATATGGGGAAATCTAGGCATTTGTAAACACAGGATATGAATACAATTATTTTTTAAATTAAAAAGAGAAATTCTTAATTATTATCTTCCCATTTTAGACATGTGGAAATTAAGATACAAAGAGATGAAATTACTTCCCCATGTAACAAAAGGAGTTTGTGAATAGATCTAGGTCTAAAATTCAGACTTCCTTCTAGGTCAAATTGTTGATCTTTAGAACCCTGCTGCATTATGAGCACATTGTCTTAACTACTTAATCAATAAAGGAGGAATCCAATCTGATCTATAATATCTAAAAACTGGTAATTAGGAAAATTTTATATCATGTCATTTTCTCAGAATTCATTAATTTCTAAACTCAGCATTCTTTTCTGCTTCATTTTGGTGTCTCCTCCTTCCTTTGGTCTCAATCAAACTACACATGGCTAGGAGATAGTACATTTTCATGATGTGCTAGACAAAAATCTGAACAACTAGGAAGAAGCTTAGTTTTCTATTCTTGAACCCTATGGAAGGCAGTCTGATGTAAACCGACTACTTCTCAGTATAGACTTTTTATTATGTTCCACTAATTTGTCTATGTTTTTGTTCCTTTGATCCCTGCCGCTCCAGCAACACCTGATTCACAGAATGGATATAATCCTGCTTTGTGTTAATTCAGTGTTCCACAGGGCTCTCTGTCCTGGGTCTTCTCTTCTCTCTCTAAACTATATTCTTTGGTGAGCTCATTAGCTCCAATAGATACAATTATCACCTCTTTTACCCAGACCTAACCTCTCTGATGATTTGCAGTTTCCCATCTACAACTACTTATTGTAATGCAAGGTGGCTAACAGAAACTTTTTACTTCTGTAATTTCTAAAGGTCACAAAAAGTCAGTTAAACATCTTAGAATCTTCAGAAAGTCAGTTAGGACTTGAAGCTATAAATAGAGGTGAAGTTCCAACTGATGATGCTTTTGCCTTCTGGGTTTCACTGTGGCTGGAGGCTTTTGCTTTGGCTTAGTCTATTAGCTGCGGCCTTTGGGCTTGGCTTTGCTTCAGCCTTGGCCTGTGCTTATTTGTCTTGGTGAAATTTAAACCTATCTCATTTCTCTGGACCTCTCCCTGATCTCTTCATCTACATTCCCTTCCCTTCCCCTGAATTTCCTGTGGGTCCTGGGTGGAAGGAAGGGCTTGTTCATTGAACATTGTGGGTTTTATTTTCTATAGACAAGTAGAGTATCCTCAAATAAGTTACCCCTGGTTTTAGTGATTTAATAAGGACTTTATTTAAAAGGCAGTCAAATCTCCTGATTGGGAGAGCAGGCTCTCTCAGTCTAAACCTCTCCTGTGGCCCATTCCCCACCATCTCCCCTCTCCCTAGCAGCAGTTAGAAAATCCTAAATCCTTCTCCCCTTCTGACTGATGCTGGTATTAATAAATCCCCTTGTTACCTATTCAAGCCTCTGGTGAATCATTGTATCAAAAATTGAGGCAAGAGCTAAAGAGGGAAGGAATCATTTTCTTTTATTTCTTGAGAGAACTAGGGGCATCCATCTTGGCAGGAAGTACCTACCCAAAACTTCCTCCAGTCATCAGTTTGACTGGCAGGGAGGGGCCCTCTCGACTTCTCCCTCAAGAGACTTTAGAAACTAACAAGAGAATCCCTCTAGCCAAAACCTAAACATTTCTTACTGGCCTTAATTTCCTCCCTGTATTCTCTGTCTCAAGCCTCTGGGAATAAACCTGTTTGAGCTGTCCCCTCCTACATACCCCATTTCCTTTATCTCCTACATACCTTCCCATATCTTCTTTCCTCCTCCAATCACCTTATAATCACCTAATATCCCCATTTATCCTTCCTCACACCCAAATTGCCTCTAGACCCACTCAGATTACTCGTTTTTATATAACATTATCAGACACCTCAAATTGGATGTCTTCTAGTCATCTTATACTTAACATGTCCAAATATGATTCTCCCCTCTCCCCTGCCGAACTTTTCCTGCCATACTTTTTTATTATTGTCAAGGGCTCCTTCTCATCCTCAAATATTCCAACCTAGGTATCACCCTGAAAACTTCTCTCTCTCTTACCCCACTGCCCATCTAATCTGTTAGGCTTGTTGACTTTGCCTTTGAAGTATCCCTCAAATATGTCCCCTTCACTTCTATGATACTGCAACTACTTCACCTCCTCATGCCTGGACCATTGAAATTGAATACCGATTGATCTATCTGATATAAATCACTCAAGACTCCCGTCTATCCTCCATTCAGCTACCAAAGGTATTTTCCTAGGACAAGGATGGCTAGATCAATCCCCAAACCCCTACTCAGTAAACCGAGTCACTCCCTATCATCTCCAAGGTCAAACATAATATCCTAAATTTAGTTTTCAAAGCCTCCCAAAACCTGTCCCCTCATATTTCCTGTCTTGTTATATCCTCCATCCATTTCCCTACTCCTCATTTCAGTGATACTGTCCTTCTTGCTGTTCCTTCTTCAATAAGATATTCTATCTCTTGGGTCTAAGCATCTTCATTGGCTGTCTCTCATGCTTGGAATGGTCTTCCTCCTTACATCTACTCCCTGGTTCCCCTGGCTCCTTCCCAGTCCCTCTTTCTATAAGAAATCATTTCTAACTGTGCTTCATTCTAGGACCTTTCCCTTTTTGATTAATTCCACTTTATCCTGTTTATATTTTGTTTATACATAGTTATTTTCAGGTTTTCTCCCCAGTTAGATGGTGAGCTCCTCAAAGGCAGGGACAGTCTTTGGTCCTCCTTTGTATCACCATTGTGTATCATAGTGCCTGGCACTAATAAAGAATAATAAATGCTTGTTGAATAATTGAAATCATTGCAAATGAAAGCATATTTTCAAAGATAAAGGAATCATATAGGGACTCATTTTGTGAAGCAGACAATCACTAGCACTATGTTGTTTTATGTGTTTATATCTGGGTCCTTGCTTATTCTGTTTCCTTAAAGCAGTGTTTATTCTATTTTTTCTAATATAAATGTAACCTCAAATGCTTTTAATTATAATTGTGATGTATTGTGGAATTGTGTCTGACTTTAAATATGCACTTTAAAAATAGATGTATCCTTAAGAACAAATCTATTATGTCTTGAGCCTTCAAGATCATCTGAAAAGTATTGTGGCTTTCTGAATTGAGGGAGTCCTGACTCTGATGGGTACTAGATATGTGACTATGGGCAAATCATTTAACCTTTTAAGAATCTAGGAACTTCCAAAACCTTTATAAAAAGTTGGTATTTGTATTATAGCAAGATTTTCTATATCCAGGACTTATCCATACAAAGTAAATAACAGACCCTGGGAGGAAAGGAGAGGTAACAGAGAGTTTGAGAGGGAGAAGGAGAGGGAACTATTTATATGTATGCACATGTATTTCTAATTGTGCACAGATACACATTCATATATGGACATGTACACATACCTACAAATATAGAGTTGTATATAGGCAAAGAAGTGATAAATGTATATATAATATAAAATATGCTTATATTAATATAAAAATAAACTATTGCTGTAATTTGCCTTATCCCCACTAACTAAAAAGATAAACAATCCCAAACAATGTAAGAAAAATCAATGGGGCATGGAGTTCAATTTTTAGTTATCTCCAGGACAGATACATTTTGAGGAACAGGCACTTCAAAAACCTTCTTGGCCATATTGGGATGGTGTTAACCCAAGGGCAAACTTTAACAGAGAAGGTACAAACCTTATATGGATTCTGATCATCTTCTCTAAAACCAGCCTTGTAAGTCCCTTAGGTGCAATAAGAACAATATTTGGTTTTCTAATATTCTGTCCAGGGGCATTAGCAGTACAACTTGACAGATAAGAACTGAAAGAATTTGCATCTTCTTTCTTGGTGTGACATTGTCATGTTTCCTTGACTTTACTTTTGTTTAATATTTCAGATCTTCAGTGTTGTTCCATAGATACTACAATGATTGATGTAGTTGTAGCTACATCACTGGCCAAGAGTTATGTGACTCATTGCTTTCTTCTACTCAGAAATTATTTTAATTAGTTTCTATTCCTCTGAATGCTAAAGATTAAAGTTTGGTCTTTCTAGGTACCTCATTATTCCTTATTGGGTCACAGAAAAGTTAACAAGTATATGCAAATGGTTTTCTGAAAGTCACCACCATGTAGAGTTGTAAAATAATGTCAGGTACTTTTCCCTTTTGTATATGGATGTTTTATTTCACAAATGGGGCCCAAAAAGGACATTTATATGAGAAAAACTGAGTCTATTTTGAGAACCTGAGAATAAATTGGTCCTCAGATAAACCTTTCTGTTTGAAGGGCATCTGTTTGAAGTTAACTCAAATAAATAGTGACTTGCACTCTTGCCGGCTTTTTTCTTGTTGGGCCCTAACTTAGGTTTGCTTTCTAGACCCAATATATACTCCAATGAGGAAAAAACCCTGGTTCCTCTGTTAACTTTTCTGAACTTCTCAAGACTCATAAGCCATGTATGTGTTGAGTAGGAGGGAGAATTATTAACTGCTTCCCACCCAGGTGAGATTCTGCCCCATGATCTTCTCCAGTATTTGGATGCCCAATGGATATTACCTCTTCCAGTTCCTACCACCAGGACCTTTTCAAGGTTAAACAAGGAACGCTGACCTCCTAATTGGTCTCTTATACTTCCATGGGATTCTACCTTCTGTGAGATGGCCCTTCACCTACAACCTCTTGCCTCCCTCAACTAATTTCTTTTCAAACTACAGTTGATCTTTCTAGAGGGTACATGGGATATTCAGGGAATACTTGCTCCTCTAGCATAAAGGGATGCTGAACTTTTTCCTCAATAAAACCATCGTGGTTGATGGAATAAACCAGGTTGAAGATAACTAACAAGTCTCAAATCCAACAGTGAGTAAGGACATATCTACTTCAAGTATGTGAAGACTTCCTATGATGGAATGGTCAATCAGAAAAATTCATTCCAGGGGCCATGAAGGCAGCTGACACAGTTACTGTAGAACATTTAGAGTTTAGCCAGACATTAAAGCACAAAGGTCAGGGGGAAGCTGGGTGACTCAGTGGACTGAGAGCCAGGCCCAGAGATAGGAGGTTCTGGGTTCAAATCTGGCCTGATATTTCCCAGCTAGGTGACCCTGGGCAAGTCACTTAACCACCATTGCCTAGCCCTTTCCACTCTTCTACCTTAGAACCAATACACAGTATTGATTCTAAGATGGAAGATAAGGGTTTTTTTTAATTAAAACACAATGACCATCCACTTTATCCTGGGTCATTGCCAGTCATCCTGGCTTTTGTCTTGCCACTGGACTTTGATGACTCTAGAAGAGATTTAAGTTGATGACATTGCCCAATTCTTCCTCATTTAAATCCAGTTCATACACAAGTCAGGATATCACCCTGTGATATCATTGGTCCTCTTCAATAATTAAGGACAAGCAGCAACAAATAACTCTTCCTAGACTCACTGCACAATGACTAGAATGTTCTCACTCTCTTATACTAACACCATCTCAGTGAGCTTGAACTCCTGGCTGCTTATGTGAAAACTCATTATCCATCCTTAACTTCCCTCTTTCTCACAAATATTCACCTCAGCTTTATTCACCCTCCCACCATGTTCCATGCAGATACATAAATCCTCTAGGCTCTGCTATCTGGAATGGCTCTCCTAAAATGAAACAGAGATAATTAATTCTTAATTATGCATTTTAGATTTGATTTTACTCTGTGATGTTGTTATGTTATCATAATCTGAATTCTAGGTGACAAATATAAATCTTTTCTCTGTCTCTGAGTGAAGCTCATGCATTCAAAGGTTGAGTCCCACTCTCTACAGTTATATATCAAAGGCTTAACTTTTCCCATAATCAATTTTAAAGAAAAAAAACTCTTCTCATTACTCTCATAAGAATTTCCTGTAAGGTTTAGGTGTTTTCCTTAAGAAATTGGACTAACTGACCTTCTCCCATCTTTATTAGTTAAAAATATGGTCTTATCTAATCTCTCAGTCACCAATAAGTCAACATACCTAAGTCCCTATCAGTGACCTTAGAATGCAGCTGGGACCCACAAAATTCATCCATTAGAGATAGGGAGAGGTAATCTTTATCCCACATGTATACTAAACTCATTTTATTTAATGTAACCAATCATGATCTCTCACCCCTGGGATACTTGCCAATTATTTGATTTTTGTTCTGTTCTTTGTTCCATGTTGATAAAATGAGATGCATCTTCAATTCAGGGTCTTTGGTGAAAAACAGGGCCATTGATCCATCCTTCATTCATAGGTTTGGTACCCTATTAATGAGTTTTTAGCTTACTTATAAGATTGTCTAAGTTTACTTTTCAATTAAATTTCACACATTTTTTTTTGGATTCCCAGGCTTTCGCACTATTCCTGTAAAATAGTAAACACTAAATAAATAGTAACTGACTGATGGACTGAGGTGGAGATATTTATGCTGCCTTGTGTTCTATTAGCTTATTTACATATGACTTTTTTTCCTTCAGAATTTTGAAGGTTATAGGCAAGAAAATGTAAATCAAAGATATGTTTATGGACACTGGTATATGGGTACATAAGTACTCACCTGGGTCATAACAGTCAAGAAGAGGTTTGTTTTTAAATTTCTTAACAAAAGCTAGAGATTATTTGCTAAATACAAGGTGGGCATGAACTGAGTCAGAAAAACAGTCAGGGAATGAGCACAATCTGATTAAATAAAATGAGACTATCAATAACAGAAATGAGATAAAAAGAAGCTAAAAATCGAGACAATGAGAAGACAAAGCAACTACTTGAAGACAATGGAGAATGCTCCCCACTACATGAAAAATATAGATAACTGGGATTAATATCATTTAGCAACATATAATAACCTAAGAGAAGGAGAAAACATTCTTGACTGTGTTGTTCTATGCTAGAATCTTGCTTAAGAGGAAGAAATACTTTTGGGGCACAGAGAGGTAATATGAAGAATTTTTCAGGTCCCTAGCTTAAGAGAACCCCTTGACATTGAAATAGCCAAACACTGCATTAGCACCCAAGAATGGTGAGGAGCTAAGGCCTAGGGCTAGCATTTCATTGAAAGGGTATATAATACTGCTACTTGACTGAAAAGGTTTAATGCTGCTTCAGCAAGTGGCCAAGAAGTAGCAGAAAAGTGGGAGAATAGAGAGACTTAGAAGAAGAGCAAAAGATATGGAGTTCAGAATGTTCTTTTAAAATACCTTTATGGGGGGGCAGCTGGGTGGCTCAGTGGATTGAGAGCCAGACCTGGAGATAGGAGGTCCTAGGTTCAAGTCTGGACTCAGACACTTCCTAGCTGTGTGACCCTGGGCAAGTCACTTAAACCCTATTGCCTCGCCCTTACCACTCTTTTGCCTTGGAATAAATACACAGTATTGACTCTAAGATGGAAGGTAAGGGTTTTTTTTAATAATAATTATTATTATTATTATAAATACCTATACTAATATAGACTTGGAGTTCAGAGTTGTGTTGCCCAAGGGACATAGTTTTCCCTACTTATGTTTCTCATTGCTGGTTTCTTTAAGTGAAAGTGTGATCATATTCCTATTGAATGTATTGGTGGGAGTATAATGCAAATCTAGTGTTTGGCTATTTCAATGTCAAGGGGTTCCCTTAAGCTACAGAACCTAAATATTTTGACAATTCCTGCTTTTAGCCTTTTTTAAGCAAATATGATTATTATTTCTTTTTTCCTTGTTGTTTACTAAATCTTTCAGGAATAAGAGTTAATATTGACATTGTGGTGGTTTTCTGTACATTTGAAGCACCCCAATCAATGTGGCCTCTGGAACTATAGTATCAAGAAGCAGGTATCTATCACTTTATTTTTCAAGTTGCACTTCCCCACAAGGTTCCCTCTAATACCTTGAGATTGAGTTATATCTGTGTGGCTGTACCTCTGGGGAACCACCCTGATCTGATGAAGTGAATGTAGGTGAGGTAAACAAGCCACACCTCATCCAAAGTTAAGAGAGAGCCTGGGGAAAGTTGAGAACAGTTCCACTCTGAGGCTACCCTAATCTAAAGTATTAGGAAATCATCATTGCTGAAAGAAAGAAATACTTTCCTTCCTACTCCTTTTGAACACCCACATTTAGACAAAAAAAGAAATCTTTCAGGGATTGGCCTGGTCCCTTAAGTGTGAAATGTGATCACCCATCATTTAGAACTGCTTTTACAGCTGAACTTTTCCTTCATTAAGCTCTGTTGGTAGATGTGAAGTAATTTGGATCAGCTGGAAATTTCCTCTCACAATTTAGAAGAATGAGGGAAACATATCTGTAATGGCAATGATACTAGGAGACTAAAAAGAGTGTTCAGAAAACCCTTTCCTAGAATGATGGTGAATGATTATCTCAGACACGTCTCAGACATACCAAGAATGAAATGAGAAAGGATTTTTTTTTGAGTGGGAAAAAATCACTCCATTGGGTCATTGTGCCTATCAAGCATGTCTTATCTGAGCCTTGAGTGATGGAAAATGGTAGCATTGGTGAAGATGTGGCATCATGTGGAGCCAGCACTTGGGGAGCTCCGCTGTTCCCCCCTCTTCCAAGCTCCTGAGGACATTTTTGCATGTCCCACCCCTCTATCCAGTTGCCCAAAATAAGCACTTTCTCCCTCAGCGGTCTCTGGTAATCTGGGGGCTCACAGACAGTTTGAATTTGTCCTCTGGGCACTCGAACTCAGAAAAGGTTCTCCAAGGAGGGTAGGGGGTAAAGTCTTAGTTTTTTATAAAACTGCTTGGGATTGAGACTATCTTTAAGATGGGATGGATAGTTGGAGGACCATTTACCAAATAACCTACATATTGAGTTATCAAGAATTAGCCAGAGACATTAAAAGAGGAAGACCCCATCTCAGCCTTTTTCTCTCCAAAGGAATAGAGCAGATAGCATAAAACCGGAGCCGCATACACCAATTAGGCTTGCTAACTCAGTTAGAAAGCCTGTCTTGCTAAGGGAGCCAATGGCCATAGCTTTATCCCTTCATAAACTACTTACCTTTACTTTTTTTCATGAATGTGTGCAGTTCTGTAGACTGGAGAGCTATTTTGCAAATGTCAAACTTCAATCACAAGGGGCCAAGTCAAATGTATGGTTAGTTCAGTAATACCAACAATAATAATAGCCATTCACATTTCCATAGTCCTTTGAGATTAACAAAGCACTTTGCTCATAGCAATACCAACAGCATTTACATTATCATTTTTGGAGGAAAATAGTTCATATTGTAATTGAAACTGTGGGTTACTAATGTTTTTCTCCTCTAAAATGAATTTTCTTTATGGTCTAAGCACCAAATGCCCTCATGTAATGATCCCAACTGATCTCAATCTCAATATACAGAGGATCATAGAATCATAGATACAGAACAGAAAATGACCTCAGTCTATCTAACCTGTCAGCTCAAGAACTATCATCTACCTAAAGCCTTTCTTGATCCCTCAATTTTCAATGCCCTCAATCCCCAAACTTCCCTGCATTAATTTTGAATATATTACATATAGCCTTTACATGTCAGCTCCTCTAGAATTATGCTTCTTGAGGGCAAACACTATTTTTACTTATGTCTTTGTATCTTGTTTTTTGTATATTCTTATCTTGTATTATAAGACCCATAAGAGATCAGAATAAAATCTTGTTGATTAATTGATTAATTTTAAGTAGCACAGTCTCAAACTTCCTATCATTAGTTCAATAACTTCAAATAGAGAAGAGAAAAAATATTTCATAAAAACATAAAAATCATGATATTAGATCAAGGTATCTTTATTCTCATCATGTAAAAAGGGAAAAGCCATACTTACTCCCAATGGTAACTTACAAGACGACCCTATCTTTTGGCCCCAGGTGATGTGATGTTCTATCCAGCTATTGTCTCTGGCAGAGGCACCAAGGGAAGTGTCATATTTGAAGGGCACACTCTCATTGACCTCAGTGTTTAAGGTTATGTCCCAGAACAGCTAATTGTCCCTTAAAACTTTATTATTTTACCTTATGAAGGTTTAGAGAATAGTCCCTTAACTTCTTTGTATAACAAATTTCAGATAAGCATTTGTATTCTAGGGTCATGACTTTTGTGGATCCCTAGGGAGAATTTAATAATAATTGACATTTAGAGAATATTTTAAATTTTTGCAAAGCACTTTGTTCATATGATATCATTTGAGTACCACAACAGTTCTGGAGGGTGAGTGCCATATTACTCCGTTTTACAAATCATGTAACTGGGGCTTAGAGGTGGTTGGACTTGCCAAGGTCAAACAACAAGTAAATTTCTGAGGCAGAGTCAAATCCAGTTCTTCCTGACTCAAAGTCCACTATACTTTCTACTTTCATTATTTGTCATCAGTAATTTTTTAGTCATTTCCAACTCTTCCTGACCACATTTGGGATTTTCTTGACAAAAATACTGGAAAGGTTTGCCTTTTTCTTCTCCAGCTCATTTTATAGATGAGGAAACTGAGGTACACAGTGTGAAGTTACTTGCTCAGGGTCACATAGCTAATAAGTATTTTGTTTTTGTTGTTTAAAACCCTTATCTTCTGCCTTGGAGCCACTATTGGCTCCAAGGCAGAAGAGTGGTAAGGGTAGGCAATGGGGGTCAAGTGACTTGCCCAGGGTCACACAGCTGGGAAGTGTCTGAGGCCGGATTTGAATCTAGGACCTCCCATCTCTAGGCCTGGCTCAATCCACTGAGCTACTCAGCTGCACTAGTAAGTGTTTTGAGGTCAGATTTGAACTCAGGAAGAGGAATCTTTCTGACCCCAAGTCTGGTACTCTGTATACTTGGTGCCACCTGGTCCCTACCTCCGTTTTTTACTAGCCCCTTATGAATTTATATTGAGGGCTATTAATATTATGCTGCACTATCCTTCATTTTGTAATTATGGAATTAATAGAATTGTACAATTAAAGCAAAATGGACCTTAAAGTTTACCTAATCTTATTTTTAAGTGAAAAAAAAATGGCATTCAGAAAGTTAAGGATCTTGCCCAAGATTGCACAGTTAGTAATTAAAAGAATTTAGATCTGAACTCAGATATTCTGATTCCAATGCTGGGGTTATTTAGCTTCTACCATGCTGTATCTTATTTGTATGATCAATATAAAGTTATTATTATCCTTGCCACATCGTGCTCTTTGGGGCCCTTGCATTCACCTTCAAAATAATGTTTTTCTTTTTAGCTAATCCATATCGTTTGCTTGACATTTGTTATCAACAATCAGTTCTCCCATTGTCCAGGGAACATTGGTAAATCATAGTGGGTTTTAAGTATGAATACAGAAGCTGGGAGGATTGTTATTTTATTTGCATGATATCTTCACATCCTCTTTATCCCCATGTCCAATCTGATGGTATTCCATTTTGAACACTAGATTTTGTATCTGGAAGCTAAAATACAGAAATATTCAGTACTGGACTGAAACATAAAATAAACAATTTGGGCCGAGAATATAAAGTCTTAAATGCTGTAATGTTTTATATCTTTTCATGCTGGTGATTTCCAATTCCTACCACAAGCGTTATACTATTGTATTGAATAAGGATCCACAAACCTTTTCAGGCATTTAGGGGTTGCAGTGGAGAGAGTGCTGGACTTCGAAAAAATAAAGAAGACTTTAACAGTCCAGTCTCAGATACTTCGTCTCTGGATTACCTTGAGCAAATCATGTAACCTCTTTCAGCCTCAATTCCCTTATTCGTAAAATGGGAGTAATAATAGTACTTACTATTAATATTATTTTTCTGATTTACCACTTTTTATATGTAATAAATGTATATGATTTCTTATGAATATGTAATACAAGTGCTTATCAAAGAGAAATAAAATTTCACATTATATATGTCCAAAAATCTCCTATTTTTATCTTCTTCCTCTCAGCCATCCCTCCTCTCCAATGATATATGATGTAGCTTCTACACATATTATGATTATATGATGTAGTTTGTACATATATTACCATAAAATATGTATTTCCTTATCTGTCATGTTGTGAAACAAGAAACCTATTACTTATATTAGACAAAAATTCATGGAGGAAAAAAAAAGTAAAGAATGTTATGTTTCAATCTGCATTTGGAATCTGTTCCTTCTACGGTAGTGGATATCCTTTTTCATCATGAGTCCCTTGGAGTTGTCCTAGACCTCATTGTTAATAGTTAAGTTATACACAGTTGATCATCATAAATAGTTAAGTTATGCACAGTTGATCATCATAAATTATTGTTACTGTGTACAACATTTTTTGAGGATCAAATGAAATAAAAATATTTGTACTTTTAAAACCTTAAAAGTTATATGTAAATACTAGCTACAATTATGGCACGAGAGTTTATTCTGTATTTAATGTCTTCCTCTTAGTAGAGTGAGGGTGGAAACATGCTGCGGTTTCTCCTCTCCTAGAAATCCCCTCAACCCTTGGTAGTAAGGTCATATTTGTAGTTTAGAACCAGTTTTTGCCCCACTCTAGATACCTCTGAAAAGTGACTTGGGACCAGCTAAACAATCAGTTAGACTGAGTTTCGAGACCAACTATTCAGCTATTAAAGGATACTGATTTGGAACCTATTGAAAAAAAAGCATGCACTAAGCCACACATTTTGTGAGCATACATATACAAACAAAATATTACTGTTAATGCTCAACTCACCAGCAGTGGTTTCTTTTCCTCAAGCTGCTAAAAGTTCAGCCATCAGACTGGTAGAGAGAGCACAAGTTAGCTAACGAATACTATTCCCTAAACTATATTTATATAATCAATGTCTCTGTAAGACCAGAACTGCTAGCCAGAGTCTGAAAGCCTTATTCTTCCTAGGAGAAAAAGAGAGAAAAGTAGAAGAGAGGTTTAGAAACTGAAGCAGACAGAGAGGTCAGGACCTAAACTGGCAGATGGGCAGCCTCTCTCCCTTTGTTCTTTCTTGTATTACTCAATTACTCCTCAACATATCAATCTAAGACAAATAGGGAATATAAAAAATGGAGATGATGCCCAAATTTATTCCAATGTTTTTTTTAAATCTTTATTTTCCAGATTATATGTCAATACAATTTTAGTAATCATTATCTGACACTTTGGGATCCATGTTTTCTCCCTCTATCTTACCCCTCCCCAAGATAGTAGATAATATAATTTAGAATCTACATGTGTTATATAATATATAATTTCCTGTTCACCATGTTGCAAAATGAGACATGTTACTTAGAGAAAAATTCATGACAGAAATAAAGTGAATAATGGTATGCTGCAGTCTGCATTCAGACTCTGTCAGTCCTTCTGTGGCAATGATATTCTTCATGAGGTCCTTGGGATTGTCCTATATCCTTGATTTATTACTAATATTTAAGTCGTTCACAGTTGCTTATTGTACACTTTCGTTATTAACATGTACAACATTTTCCTGGTTCTGCTCACTTCACTTTGCATCACTTCCTTTTCCATGGCTGATAAAAGGACAATTCGGAATACAGATCCTCATTCTCAGAAGGGTTCAGAACTTTCCTTACCAAGAACATGACATATTCTTAGGAATGAGAATAGTTTTCTAAGAATCTCTTCACTGAGTATCTTTTTGCCTTTAATTTAATTAATTTAATTTTAATTTTTTCCATGGTTACATGATTCTTGTTGTCTCCCTCCCCTCTTTCCTCCCTCCTGAAGCTGACAACAATTCCACTGGGTTATACATATATCATCACTCAAAACCTATTTCCATATTATTCATTTTTGTAATAGAGTAATCTTTAAAAATCAAACCCCCAAATCATATACCGATATAAACAAGTGATAAAACATATATTTTCTTCTGGATTTCTATTCCCACAGTTCTTTCTCTAGATGTGGATAGCATTCTTTCTCACAAGTCCTTCCAAACTGACCTGGATCATTGCATTGCTTTTAGTGACAAAATCAACTAAATTCGATCACCCCACAATGTTTCAGTTACTGTGTACAATGTTCTCCTTGTTCTGCTTATTTCACTGCACATAAGTTCATGTAGGTCTTTCCAGTTCTTATAGAAATCCATTGATCCATCATTCCTTATAATAGTATTGCATCACCATCATATACTACAATTTCTTTAGCCAATTCCCATACAAAGGACAACCCCTCATTTTCCAAAATTTTTTCCACCTCAAAAAATGCAGTTACAAATGGTTTTGTACTAACAGATCCTTCCCCAATTTTTTAAAATTTCTTTGGAATATAAACATAGTAGTGGTATTGCTGGATCAAAGGGCATGCATTCTTTTAAAGCCCCTTGGGTATAATTTCACTGAGTATCTTGAAGAGAGATGTGGAGTAGTCCAGAAGGCTCTTAACAGGGTCGAAGATCTCCCATACATTGTTGGTAAATCACCTTTAGACCCTGTAGTGGTACCCATCTCCCTAAACAACAGTCCCTGCCAGTGGTTCTTGCCTCTATACATAGGGCATATGCCAAGCAGAGGAAAGGCATCAACTGGTTCAATAGGAACCCAGGCTCTGATGCTCCCTGAAGCAGGAATCCAGAGTCCTTCCAGACTATCAACTGATCTCTTGGGCACTAAACTAAAATGGGAAGTGTCACTACGAAGCTTGGTTCAACCCATCTGAGATTCACATTAGGGATTCCCTTCATATTCCCTGCCCTATTCAGCATCCCTCCACTTGAACAAAAGCCTTGCCCTCATCAAAAGTGCTCAGGATTCCTTTTCATCAGCTGAAAATTTTCATTTCCTCCCGAAGGACCTTTCTCTTCCTGCTGCTCTCCTCTAAAGCCCCATCAAGTATCAGCACTCCATTTACATGTACTAATAATATGATTAAAAAGTTGTTTTACTATGGGAAAAAAGTAGACACATAAAAATAAGCCTATTATCAGAGACCCAGAAAAAATACCAAAAGAGAGTAACTAAACAACCAAAACCTACATCAGGTGCTACCCTAGGGACAAATGATATAATACACAGCACATATAGTGTTGTTGCTACCCATTCAATATCACTGAGCTTTACCACATACAGCTTTAAACCCAAGGGAGAGCTAATGTGATTCTGGTCGAGCTTTTAATCTATCCCTTACTGAATCTCAATGCAAAGTAGAAAGAAACTTAGCCCAGGTAAAATAAAGACATTAAATGAAAGCAATATACAGGGATTTTCTTGAAATCCTCCTCTGATCTTCAAATTTGTGGATGGGAAAACAGTTTGCCTGGCCTACCCTGGACTCTGAGGGTTAAATCACCTGCTCCTTCACCATGTTCTCATTATTACCTTGCTCTTGGAGTGTTATTTGTGCTGAGAAAGGGAGAACAATTGGAGGAATAGCACAGAGCCAGAAAGGAGTATTACAGAGACTTCATAATACTGTGTATTTAGATTGGCTGCACTGCCAAGTCCGGTTGATGCAACATTATCATGGTGGAAAAAACATTATTTCTATCAATATGTTTTATTATGTAGAGCACTGTACAAAGTACTGTGGATATATCAGTTATAAGATCCAATTCCCAAATTTGTGAGCTTAATAATATAATTTTCTCCTAGCTATAACATATTAGAGAATGGGAGATTAGAGAGAAATATCTTGAAGGATCTCAGCTCTAACATCTATTTCTTTGGACTCAGTATATTGCTTAATGATCATGAAACTGAGAGAGATGTTGAGAGCTGGAATAAACAAAACAAAAGGGACCACTGATACATGGAGTTTTTGGATGAGGCTCTTCAGGATAGGCTAAAGAGACTGTTAGCACAGACATATGACCATTGAATTTCAGGGTCTAACATTTTTATCTTTCAGAGAACCAGAGACCAATACTCTTAGGAAAGAAGAACTGAGCTGATTCTCTAGAAACCAAGGCTGATTAGTTGCACTGAGACAGGGTTATGATGATTTAAAGACTACATATCAATGTTAATGCAACATAGTTGGGGGGAAATGCAATTAACTTCTACAATCATTGAGTGTCTACTGTATGAAGAATGCTGTAATAGCAATTGGGAATCTAAAGATAGATACGAGTAGGCCTAGCCTTCAATGAGTTTATAGTCTAATGGAGGTAATATAAAGTCATGTGCACAAATAAATAGGATATAAGGATAAAAGAAGCAAGCACAGAGTTCTGGGTTAAAATGGTATCAGAGTAAAAAGCAGCTACTTGACCTCTCCTAACCCACACATATAGGACTCCTCAAGAGGACATAAAAACAAATCCAGACGAATGAAGGGACCCCACAACAGGGCACAGCATTGAAGGCATGGGGAATCGGGGCATTTCCATGCTATAAAGGGGTGAAACATGTCTCACTAAAATGCGAGCTGAGCAACCCCCTCACCCCCACACCACCTACAGTGCCAAAGCCAGCACAAAAGAATTAGAGCAAGTTTGGGGCACCCATTAAGTCACTGGCAGCTACCTGTCATCACCAGAGCCTGCTCCTGAGAGAAGCAAGACTGAAGATTCCAAAAGGCTAAAGAACGTGTGGACTTTGAACACAGACCCTGAGCTCAGGCAAGGGCAAGGATCCTAAGTGCAGGTGTGGACATGGATTCTGAGAGCAGGCATGGACCTTGAGTGGGGACACAGTGCAGAGGGGGTGCGTGACTCTGGAAGCAGTGCCCTGAGACTGGTAAAGGAGATACGGCAGAAGAACAAGGAAGGGGACCACCAGGAGGCTTGACCCTGAGAACAACTAGACCTGAGACCTCAGGAGCCTAAAGAGCACAGAGACCCAGGGCATGAGAATAAAGCTGAGAGGGCACTGGGCTAAAAATGGCAGCCCAGACACAGGAACCCCAGAAGAGGAAGATCAAGAAGAAACCTTTAACACTGGACAATTTTTACACAGAAAAAAATCCAGACAACAGAGCAAACAGCAGAGGAGAACAAACAAGTAACCATATCCAAATATTCCCAAAAAAATGAAAAATGGTCACAAGGTCTTGAAGAGTTCAAATCTGAGATTATGAGAAAGATAGAAGAGATCTGGCAAGAAAATAACAGTTTATTCCTGGTTAAGATGGTGGCAGAGTAAAAAGCAGCTACTTAACCTCTCCTAACCAAAACATATAGGACTACTCAAGAAGACATAAAAACAAATCCAGAGGAACAAAGGGACACCACAACAGGGTGCAGCATTGGAGGTACGTGGAATTGGGGCATTTCCATTTTATAAAGGTGTGAAACAGCTCTCACTAAAACAGGAGCTGAGCAACCCTGTCCCCCACTCCACACCACCTACAGTGCTAAAGTCAGCACACAAGAGTTAGAGCATTTGGAGCACGGATTAAGTCCTTGGCAGCTACCTGGGGTCACCAGGGCCTGCTCCTGAGAGCAGCAAGACTTAAGACCCCAAGAGGCTAAAGAATGCACGTGGACTTTGATCACAGACCCTGAGAGCAAGCACGAGCATGGGCGTGGACTCAAGCCCAGACGCGAATCCTGAGCCCAGGTGAGGACTCGGATCATGAGCTCAGGAGCAGACTTTGAGTGGAGACCCAGTGCAAAAGGGGTTCACAACTGTGGAAACAACACCCTGAAACTGTTAAAGGAGCCTTGGTCAGAGGAACAAGTAAGGGGACCACCGGGAGACTTGACTCTGAGAACAACTGAGACCTCAGGAGTATAAAGAGCTCAGACAGACCCTGAGTGTGAGGATAAACCTGAGAGGGCACAGGGCTAACAATGGCAAGCCAGAGACAGGAACCCCAAAAGAGAAAGATCATCAAAAAGAAATCTGTAACACTCGGCAACTTTTACACAGATAAAATCCAGACAAAAGAGCAAACAGCAGAGGAGAACAAACAAGTAATCATATCCAAACCTTCCCAAAATAATGAAAACTGGCCACAAGCTATTGAAGAGTTCAAATCTGAGATGATGAGAAAGATGGAAGAGATGTAGTGAGAGAAATGGGAAATAGTTCAAAAGGAAATAAACAGGTTAGAAGACAAAAACTCCCAAGTGGAGAAAGATGCCCCAAAATCAAACAAAATGGTAATCAAATTGGAAACCAAAGTCTGGCAAGAAAATAACAGTTTAAAAGGCAGAATTTTTCAGTTGGAAAGTGAGGCTCAAAAATCAAATGAACTGATAAGCAAATTGAACACCAGAAATGAACAGCTTCAAAAGGAAAACCAAAAGATTATAGCCAAAAACCAGTCCCTAAAAGCTAGAATTGAGCAATTAGAAGCTAATGATCTCTCAAGACAGCAAGAACAAATAAAACAAAGTCAAAAGACTGATAAAATAGAAGGAAACCTGAAATATCTCAATGAGAAAGGGACAGATCAAGAAAATAGGTCTAGAAGAGACAATCTGAGAATCATTGGTCTTCCTGAAAAAGCAGAAATTAATAGAAATTTGGACTCCATGCTAAAAGAAATTGTTCAGCAAAATTGCCCTGAAGTTCTACAACAAGAGGGCAATATAGACATTGAAAGGATCCATAGATCACCCTCTACACTAGACCCAGAAAAGACAATTCCCCGGAATATAATAACCAAATTCAAGAGCTTCCAAGTAAAAGAAAAAATCTTACAAGAAGCCAGAAAGAGAAAATTCAAATATCAAGAAGCACCAATCAGGATCACACAGGATCTGGCAGGCTCCACACTAAAAGACCACAAGGCTTGGAATATGATATTCAGAAAGGCAAAAGAACTGGGTCTATAACCAAGGATCACCTACCCATCAAAACTAACCATATACTTCCAAGGGAAAGTTTGGGCATTCAACAAGATAGAAGATTTCCAAGTATTTTCACAGAAAAGACCAGGACTAAATGTAAAGTTCGATATCCAACCACAAAAATGAAGAGAAACATGAAAAGGTAAATAAGAAAGAGAGGGGAAAGTAAGAAAACTCTTTTTTTAAAAATTTGCCTCCTTAAGGGCTTCACTATGATCTAATTATTTCTATTCTTATGTGGAGAAATGTTATGTAAAATTCTCTGTAGTAAACTCTATTCACTATCATAGTATTCACTATTACAGTAATTAGAAGAATTATTCATAGGGAGAGGTTGGAATACTAAATGGTCTAAGATGATATCGGGGTGGGAAAGAGGGAGGTGAATAGTAGAGGACAACAAGAGAAACATGAATGAATAAGAAAAATAGGATATTCTATTACATACAATGAGGGCATGGGAAGGGGAGGGGATGAATGCTATTATAAAAAGGAGAGGAAGAGAGAATTAAGAGGTAATATTTAAAACTTACTCTCAGTGTAATTAACCCTGAGAGGGAAGAGTA
This sequence comes from Gracilinanus agilis, assembly GCF_016433145.1. Classification (NCBI taxonomy): domain Eukaryota; kingdom Metazoa; phylum Chordata; class Mammalia; order Didelphimorphia; family Didelphidae; genus Gracilinanus; species Gracilinanus agilis. The sequence continues at coordinate 160,481,060 of NC_058132.1, forward strand.
GCTATATCTATTGGTATATAAAACTCTATCTAACCCTACTGAGAAAGTCAGAAGGGATAAACCAGGGAGAACAAGGGAGTGGGGAGGTCAAAAAAGGGAGGGGAGAAGAAGGGGGAGGGAATTCATTAGGCCTTAAAAATAAAAAAAGAGGGGAATTACAAGGGAGGGTGTAGAAAGGGTAGTAAATCAAGGGAGGGGACAAGGGTTACTGGCTTAAAGCAAACCTCTGGTTTAAAAGGAAATAGTGTAAAAGAAGAGGTAGAACTAGAGGATACCAAAATTTCGGGGAAAACACAACTTTTAATTCTAATTCTGTATGTGAATGGGATGAACTTGCCCATAAAAAGGAAACAAATAGCAGAGTGGATTAGAAACCAAAATACTACCATATGTTGTCTACAAGAAACACATGATGTGCGTGGACATACACGGGTTTAAGGTAAAGGGCTTGAGCAAAATCTTTTGGGCTTCAAATGAGAAAAAGAAGGCAGGAGTGGTGATCATGATTTCTGACAAAAGCCAAAGTAAAAATAGATACGATTGAAAGATACAGGGAAGGTAATTACATCCTGATAAAAGTCAGTATAGACAATGAGGAAATAACAGTGCTCAATATGTATGTACCAAATGGCATAGCATCCAAATTCATAAAGGAAAAACTGGCAGAGCTCAAGATGGAAATATATAGTAAAACCATACTAGTGAGAGATCTAAATATTCCTCTTTCAGATCTAGATAAATCAAACTGAAAAATAAATAAGAAAGAGATAAGAGAGGTGAATGAAGTCCTAGAAAAATTAGATTTAATTGATATGTGGAGAAAAATAAATAGGGACAAAAAGGAATACACCTTCTTTTCAGCTGCAAATGGTACATTCACAAAGATTGACCATGTAGTAGGGCATAAAAACATTGCAAACAAATGCAAAAGAGCAGAAATAATAAATGTAACCTTCTCAGGTCACAATGAAATAAAAATAATAATTAGTAAGGGCACATGAACAGGCAAATAAAAAACTAATTGGAAATTAAATAATATGATTCTCCAAAACCAATTTGTCAAAGAAGGAATCATAGAAACAATTAATAATTTCATTGAAGAGAATGACAATGATGAGACATCCTACCAAACTCTGTGGGATGCAGCCAAGGCAGTACTCAGGGGGAAATTTATATCCTTGAGTGCATATATTAACAAATTAGGGAGGGCAGAGGTTAATAAATTGGGCATGCAACTTAAAAAATTTGAAAGCAAGCAAATTAAAACCCCAGATGAAAACTAAATTAGAAACACTAAAAATCAAGGGAGAAATTAATAAAAACAAAAGTAAAAGAACTATTGAATTAATAAATAAGACTAGAAGCTGGTATTTTGAAAAAAAACAGATAAAATAGACAAAGTACTGGTCAATCTAATATGAAAAAGGAAAGAAGAAAACCAAATTGACAGTATCAAAGATGAAAAGGGAGACCTCACCTCTAATGAAGGCAAAATTGAGGCAATCATTAAAAATATTTTGCCCAATTATATGGCAATAAATATAGCAATCTAGGAGATATGGATTAATATTTACAAAAATACAAATTGCCTAGTTAGCAGCAGAAGAAATAGATTAACTAAATAATCCCATATCAGAAAAAGAAATTGAACAAGCCATGAAAGAACTCCCTAAGAAAAAATCACCAAGTGAATTCTATCAGACATTCAAAGAGCAACTAATTCCAATACCATACAAATTATTTGATATAATAAGAAAAGAAGGAGCCCTACCAAATTCCTTTCATGACACAAATATGGTACTGATTCCAAAGCCAGGGAGATCAAAAATAGAGAAAGAAAACTACAGACCAATCTCCCTAATGAACATAGATGCAAAAATCTTAAATAGAATACTAGCAAAGAGTCTCCAGCAAGTGATCAAGAGGATCATCCACCATGACCAGGTGGGATTTATACCAGGAATGTAAGGATGGTTCAACATTAGGAAAACCATCCACATAACTGACCATATCAACAATCTAACAAACAAAAATCACAAGATCAACTCAATAGATGCTGAAGAAGCCCTTGACAAAATACAGCACCCTCTCCTATTGAAAACACTGGAAAGTATAGGAATAGAAGGTCCTTTCCTAAAAATAATAAAGAGTATATACCTAAAACCAGCAACAAGCATCATATGCAATGGGGATAAATTAGAAGCCTTCCCAATAAGATCAGGAGTGAAACAAGGATGCCCATTATCTCCTCTATTATTTAACATTGTACTAGAAATACTAGCAGTAGCAATGAGAGAAGAAAAAAAAATTGAAGGTATCAAAATAGGCAATGAGGAGACTAAGCTGTTACTCTTTGCAGATGATATGATGGTCTACTTAAAAAATCCTAGAGAAACAACTAGGAAGCTTGTAGAAATAATCAACAACTTTAGCAAAGTTATGTGATAGAAAATAAATGCACATAAATCATCAGCATTTTTATATATTTCCAACACATTAGAGCAGCAAGAGGTAGAAAGAGAAACACCTTTTAAAATCACCCTAGACAACATAAAATCCTTAGGATTCTAGCTACTGAAACAAACACAGGAATTATACAAAAGCAAGTACCAAACACTTTCCAAACAATTAAAACTAGATCTAAACAATTGTAAAAACATTGATTGCTCATGGGTAGGACCATTCTACCTTAATTAATTTACCTATTTAGTACCATACCTATCAAACTACCAAAAAACTTTTTTACTGAATTAGAAAAAAAAACTATAACAAAGTTCATTTGGAATAATAAAAATTCAAGTATATCAAGAGAAATAATGAAAAAAAAATTGTGAAGGAAGTTGGCCTAGCAGTACCAGATATTAAACTATACTATAAAGCAATGGCCATCAAAATAGTATGGTACTGGCTAAGAGACAAAAGGGAGGATCAGTGGAATAGACTTGGGATAAGTGACGTCAGCAAGACAGCGTATGATAAACCCAAAGAGCCCATCTTTTGGGTCAAAAATCCACTATTTGACAAAAACTGCTGGGAAATTTGGAAAGCAATATGGGAGAGATTAGTTTTAGATCAACATCTCACACTCTACACCAAGATAAATTCAGAATGGGTGAATGACTTGAATATAAAGAGGGAAACAATAAACAAGTTAAATGAACACAGAATAGTATACTTGTCGATCTCTGGGAAAGGAAAGATTTTAAAACCAAGGAAGAGTTAGAGAAAATTACAAAATGTAAAATAAATGATTTTGTTTATATCAAACTAAAAATCTTTTGTACAAACAAAAACAATGCAGCCAAAATCAGAAGGGAAACAACAAATTTGGAAAGAATCTTTATAACAAAAAATTCTGACAGGGGTGTAATTACTCAAATATACAAGGAGTTAAATCAATTGTATAAAAAATCAAGCCATTCACCAATTGATAAATGGGCAAGGGTAATGAATAGGCAATTTTCAGATAAAGAAATCAAAAGTATCAATAAGCACATGAGAAAGTATTCTAAATCTCTAATAATTAGAGAAATGCAAATCAAAACAACTCTGAGATATTACCTCACACCTAGCAGATTGGCTAAAATGAGAGAAGGGGAAGGTACTGAATGTTGGAATAGATGTGGCAAAATTGAAACATTATTGCATTGCTGGTGGAGTTGTGAACTGATCCAACCATTCTGGCTGGCAATTTGGAACTATGCTCAAAGGGCTATAAAAGAATGCCTGCCCTTTGATCCAGCCATACCATTGTTGGGTTTGTAACCCAAAGAGATCATAGATAAACAGACTTGTATGAAAATATTTATAGCCATGATTTTTTTGGTGGCAAAAAACTGGAAAATATGGGTATGCCCTTCAGTTGGGAAATGGCTGAAGAAATTGTGGTATAGTTGGTGATGGAATACTATTTTGCTCAAAGGAATAGTAAACTGGAGGAATTCCATGTGAACTGGAAAGACCTCCAGGAATTGATGCAGAACGAAAGGAGCAGAGCCAGAAGAACATTATACACAGAGACCAATACATTGTGGTAAAATAGAATGTAAAGGACTTTTGTACTAGCAGCAATGCAATGACCCAGGACAGTTCTGAGGGATTCATGGAAAAGAATGCTACCCACATTCAGAGGAAGAACTACAGGAGTGTTAACACAGACGAAAAACAACTGCTTGAACACATGGGTTGAGGCGGACATGATTGGGGATGTAGACTCGAAACTACCACACCAATGCAAAACTATCAACAATTTGGAAATAGGTCTTGATCAATGACACATGTTAAAACTAGTGGAAATGGGCATTGGCTATGGGGGAGGGAAAGGAGAGGGGTGAAGGGGAAAGTTAGTGCATGAATCATGTAATCATGTTAACTTTTCTAAAAAATAAATATTATTAAATGTTAAAAAATATGAGAAGCAAGTACAAAGAAGATAAATAAAAAGCCTATGAGGAATTTCAGGAACAAAAATTAATTGAAATGGTTTAGGCCAGGAAAGATGCTACTGAAGGAAGGGAGTGAATTCAATAGGCAGACATGAATTTTGATAAAGGTAAAAACTTTAAGAGAAAAGGTGGGGAAAAATCTGGAGAAAAGAAAAACATATTAGCCTAGTAAAGTCAGATCTTTGAGTCTTTACTTGTTCTCATTCCCTAAAATCTGAATAATGTTGAATCCTGAACATAGTGTAGGTCTTGAATAATAGGGTGAAGAATTTCTATTTCAGTTAATATGAAATAGGAAACTTCTAAAGATTTTTTGACATAGGAGTGATATAATGAGAGTGGAACATTAGGATAATTACACAAGCATTTGTATGAAGAATGAACTGAAAAGGGAGTTGATTACAAAGGCTGATCAGTACATTATTACAATAGTCTAAGGCAGTAATGGGCAAACTTTTTAAAGAGGGGGCCAAAGGAAAGGAAATGCTCCTCTGTCAGTCTGTTTCTAAGGCAAATCTTTCAAAGTTTCATTGTATTGTATACTACTCATTGTATTCATCAGATTAGGAATAAAGTAGGGCAGTTGGATAGAACATTTGGGGGGGTGAATCTGGCCCACTGGCCATAGTTTACCCATCACTGGAAGGGAGAAGAGATGAAGACATGAATCATTGGTGCCAGTGGAGTTGTAAAAGACATATTGCAGTGATACAATTGATGGAATCTTGGCAACTCATTAGAAATAGAAAGTGCATTTCTTCTGAAAAATTGTACTGAATTTAACATACCAAGACCTATGTTTGGGTCAAACTTCTGCCACTTATTTGCTGTGTTACCTTGCTATATTATGTAAGTCTGCAAAGTAGAGAAAAGTGGCCTATATTATATGGTGATTACAGAAATCAAATGAGACAATGTATTATATTATGTACCCTAGAATCTGAAGTAAATAATAATAATAGTAATAATAATGAGGAGGAAGACAACTAAGAAGAAACATTATTCAAGAATAGTAAATTTATAATCAGGAGAAATTTGGGTTCTATCTTGTCTGACTATTACAAACTGCATGACCCTGGGCAAAAGCAGAAGCTCTCTGAAACTCAGTTTCCAAGCCCATAAATTATATCGGTAATAAAACTTGTAATATTCGTCACAACACAGTTATTGTGAGAACCAAATTATTAAGTACTGTATAAACATTAATGAACTCCATAAATATCATATAGTAATAATTTTATATCATGATTATTATCATCATTACCTCATTCTTATCTTTTGAGAGACTAGCTTATTTTATCTAATGATGTTCAACTGAAAATAGATCTGGGACAACTCACTATACTGCTATTATTTTTTTAATAATATTTTTCCAGATTACATGTCAATATAATTTCTTAATATTTGTTTTTTTAATATTTTGCAGGCCATGTTATCTCTCTCTCCCTTCCATCTATCCCCTCTCTCCCCAAAGCGAGGTAATATGATATAGATTGTACATATATTATCATATGATACCTATTTCTATGTTAACCATATTGTGAAATAAAACATATCGCTTACACTAGAAATGAATTCCTGGAGGAAATAAAGTAAAAAATTGTATGTTTAGATTTGCATTCACACTCCCTCTGTTCCTTCTATGGAGGCAGATAACTTTTTTCTTTTTTTTTTTTTTTTTTGGTCATGAGTCTCTTGGAGTTTTCCTGTATCCTTGTCTTGTTTTTAATAGTTAAATCATTCACAGTTGATCATCATGCTTTATTCTTATTACTGTGTACATTGATCTCTTTGTTCTGGTCACTTCATTTTTGATTGTTTCATGTTTTTCCGTGTTTTTTGGTGATCATCTTCTTTATCATTTCTTATGGCACAATATTCCATTACAAGCATATACTACAACTTGTTCAGTCATTTCCCAAATGATAGACATCCCTTCAGTTACCAGTTCTTTTCCACCACAAAAAGAGATGCTATAAATAATTTTGCACAGGTAAATTTCCCCCTATTTCTAATCTCTTTGGGATGCAAACCTAATAATAATATACCAAATACAGTGGTATTGCTGGGTCAAAGGGTATGCACAGTTTGATGGTCCTTAGAAGGGCTTGATTTCACATTGTTTTACAGAATGGTTCTATCAGGTTGCAGCTCAACAGAAATATATTAGCATCCTAATTTTTCCACATCCCCATCAACAATTGTAATTTTCCTTTTTGTCATGTTAGCCAGTCCAACAGCTGTGAGATGGTACCTCACAGTTGTTTTAATTTTCAATTCTCTAATCAATTCTAATTTGGAGTATTTTTATATGGCTAAAGATAATTTTAATTTCTTCATCTGAAAATTGCCTGTTCATATCCTTCAACCATTTGTTAATTGGGATATGCTTTGTAGTCCTATAGATTTGACTCAGTTCTCTTTATATTTTTGAGAAATTAAGATTTCCCCCCCCCAGTTTCTTGTTTGCCTTTTAATCTTGATTGCATTGCTTTTGTTTGTGCAGAAACTGTTTAATTTACTGTAATCAGAGTCATATATTTTACATTGCATAATGTTCTCTATATCTTGTTTTAATATAAATTCTTCCCTTTTCCATAGGTCCGACAAGTAAATTATTTTTTCCTCTCCTAGTTTGTTCATGGTATCATTCTTTATTTCGAAGTCATGTATTAAGTTTTACTTTACATTGGCATATGATTCGAGGTGTTGGTCTATGCCTAATTTCTGCCATGCTGTTTTCTAATTTTACCAGTATTCTTCTCAAATTGTATTATTTTTATACTTTAATTATTTTAACATTTAAAATTTTTTCAAGTTTCAAGTTTCAAATTTTCTTATTTTCTCTACAGCCCTTCTCTGAAATCAATTATGCAGGTGAAGCAGTTCACGACACCTCCAACAGTGCCTTTATGTCCTTATTTGTCCATATAACCCATTGGTTCCCAAACTTTTTTGGCCTACCACCCCCTTTCCAGAAAAAATATTACTTAGCCCCCTGGAAATTATTTTTTAAAATTTTAATAGCAATTAATAGGAAAGATAAATGCACCTGTGGCCATCACCGCTTCCCTGGATCACTGCAGCACCCACCATGGGGCGGTAGCGCCCACTTTGGGATTCACTGATATAAACTCTAAAATTTGTCATTTTCCTTTTCTATCATTTTTGTCAGAACTATTTTGATTTTTTCACTTCTCTAGTCAATAATGATTTAGAAGTATTTTTCCCATATTGATAACTTTGATTTCTTCTTCTGAAAGTTTTCTATTCATAGCCTTTGACTATCTTTCAATTAGGGACTTGATCTTATTTTTTTAGTAAATTTGACTCAGTTGCCTATAATTTAAGAAATGAGGTTTTTATTAGAGAAATTTACTATAAAATTATTTTTCTCCCAGTTTGCTTTCCTTCTAATTTTGGCTTAATTATTAGGTGCTTTGTTTTAAAAGTTTTTAATTTCATGCAATCAAAATAATCCATTTTATCTCTAGTAATGCTCTCTACTTCTTATTTGGTAATAAAATTCTTCTCTTAGCCATATATTTGACAGGTAAACTCTTCCATGCTTCCCTAATTATCTTATGATATCACTTATGTTTAAATCATGTAGGCATTTTACCCTTACTTTGGTGAACATTGTGAGATATTAATCTATGCCTAGTTTTTGTTTTCTTTTTCAAAATGTTTTCCAGTCTTCTCGTCAGTTTTTGTTGTGAGTTCTTGACCCAAAAGTTTGGGTCTCTGGCTTTTTCAAACACTAAATCACTAGGATCATTTACTGCTATATATTATGTTCCATAATCAGTTCTGCTGATCCACCACTTTATTAGTCAGTACCAGATTATTTTATGATAAATTACCTCTTTGTAATACAGTCTGAAATCTGATACAACTAGGCTGCCTTCTTTAACATTTTTTTTCATTGATTCCCTTGATGCTTTTGACCTTTTGTTCTTTCAGATGGATTTTGTCATTATGTTTTCCTATCTCTATAAAATAATTCTTTGGTATCTTGATTGATATTACATTGAATAAGTTAATTTAGGTAGAATTAACATTTTTATTATATTGGCTCATTCTATCTATAAGCAATTAATATTTCTCTAATAATTTGTCTGATTTTGCCTGAAAAATATTTTATAATTGTGTTTTTATAGTCTCTGGGTTTGTCTTACAAGATAGATTACCAAGTATTATATGTTGTCTATAGTTATTTTAAATGGAATTTCCCTTTTATCTCTACCTTATTGGTAATATATAGAAATGATGATGATTTATGTGGGTTTGCATTATATCCTGCAACTTTACTGAAGTTGTTAAAAGTTTCAAGTATTTTTATTAGTTGATTCCCTAGGGTTCTCTGAGTATGTCATTATCTTTAAAGACTACTTGTTCTTCATTACTTATTTTCATTCCTTCAATTTCTCTTTTGTTTTTGCTAAAGCTAGTATTTTAATATAATATCAAATAATTGTGATAATAATAGGCATGCTTCACTCCTCATTTTATTGGGAAAGCTACTAAGATTTCCCATTACAAATAATTTTTGCTCTTGGTTTTAGAGATACTACTTACCATTTTTCTTAAACCTTTACCTTCCATCATTGAATCAGCACTCTTTATTAGTTCCAAGATGGAAAATCAATAAAGGCTGGGTAATGGGTGTTTAATGACTTCCCTAGGGTCACACAGCCAGGAAATGTCCAAGTCAAAATTTGCACCTGAGACCTCTCATTTCTATGCCTGGCTCTCAATCCACTGAGCCACCTAACTGCTACCACTACTTACCATTTTAAGAAAAGTTCCATTCATTGCTATGCTTTAAAGTGTTTTTAATAGGAATGTTTCTGTTTTTGTCAGAAGCAGGGTTTTCTTTTATTGTTATAATTTTTGTTATTTTGTTATTGACCTGGTAAATTATGCTTATAGTTTTCCTAATATTGAACTAGCCTTGAATGCCATAAATATGTGATAAATCCAATCTGTTCCTGATTTATAATCTTTCTGATAGATTTCTGTAATTTCCTTACTAGTATTTTATTTAAAATATTTGAATTTATTAGGGAAGTTTGTAGTTTTCCTTGTCTTTTTTTTCTGCCTTGTGTAAGTATCGTAACCATATTTGTATTTGTAGGCCTCCTTTGTTATACTTTTTAGGGGGCCTCCCAGTTTTGTTGGAAAGAAGGAAACGGTAAATATACCCTCTCACTGTTTTATAGTTCATCCTAACTGTAAGCTGGTTAACTTGCAGGTTGGACAAACTGTTGAAGTTCAGATGTTTTTATATGTCTTAAGGATCAGGATCCACTTCAATGATCTCCTGAACTAAGGAAGAGACCGCAGAGACATAGTTATCCCTTCTTTCTACTTCTTCTTCCCCAAATTTAATGGAGATACATTTCACAAGACCCCACAGGATCTGCTTTATCAGCTGACTAGTATATTCTGTTGCCTAGTTTCTTTCTTTTATTAAATTATTTTTAAAATTTAGAATATTTTCCATGGACACATGATTCACGATTTTTCCAAACTCTCTTCCCTCCCACCTCCTGGAGCTGACAAGCAATTCCACTGGGTTGTTTAAAACCTATTTCCATGTTATTCATATTTGCAGGAGAGTGATCTTTTAACATCAAAACGCCAATCATATCCCCATTGAACCAAGTGATCCATATGGTTTTCTTCTGTGTTTCTGCTCCCACAGTTCTTTCTTTGGATGTGGATAGTGTTCTTTCTCATAAGTTCCTCTCGGTTGAAAATCTATTACATTCGATTGTGCCACAGTGTATCAGTCTCTGTGTTTAATGTTCCCCTGGTTCTGCTCCTTTTGCTCTGCATCAATTCCTGCATCAAACACCTGGAGGTGTTTCCAGTTCACATGAAATTCCTCCAGTTCATTTTTCCTTTTAGCACAAGAATATTCCATCAGCAGCAGATACCACAATTTGTTCAGATTCTCCCCAATCGATGGACACCCCCTCATTTTCTAATTTTTTGCCACCACAAAGAGCACAGCTATAAATATTTTAGTACAAGTCTTTTTCCTTATTATCTCTTCGGTGTACAAACCCAGTAGTGTCATGGCTGGGCAAAAGGGTAGGCATTCTCTTAAAGCCCTTTTGCACAATTCCAAATTGCATTCCAGAAAGATTGGACCCGTTCATAATTCCACCTGCAGTGTATTAGTGTCCCAACTTTGCCACATCTCCTCTAACATTTATCACTTTCCTTTGCTGCCATATTGACCAGTCTGCTAGATATAAGGTAACCTCATAGTTGCTTTAATTTGCCTTTCTCTAATCATGAGGCATTTAGAACACTTTTTCATGAGCTTATTGATAGTTTAGATTTTATCATGTGAAAACTGCTTATTCATGTCCTTTGAACACTTGTTAATTGGGGAATGGCTAATTTTGTTTTGTTGTTAATTTGACTTTCTTACTGATATGGGGTCAAGTGACTTGCCCAAGGTCACACAGCTGGAAGTGTCCGAGGCCGGACTTGAACCTAGGACCTCCAGTCTCTAGGCTTGGCTCTCAATCCACTGAGCCACCCAGCTGCCCCCTACTGATATGATTGGGAAATTAAACCTTTGTAAGAGAGTTTTGTTAAAAAATGTTCTCCCACTTTCTTGCTTTCCTTATAATTTTGGTTGCATTGGTTTTGTTTGTACAAAACCTTTTAAATTTGATATAATCAAGGTCATTCGTTTTATATTTTGTAATATTCTCTAACTCTTGCTTGGTCTTAAATTCCTTCCTTTCTCAGAGATCTGACAGGTACACTATTCTATGTTCAACTAATTTATTTATGATTTCACTCTATATTTAGATCATTTACTCATTTTAAATTTATCTTGCTATAGGGTGTAAGATGTTGATCTAAGCCTAATATTTCCCACACCATTTTCCAATTTTCCCAGCAGTTTTTGTCAAATATTGGGTTCTTGTCCCAAAAGCTGGGGTCTTTGGTTTTATTGAACACTAGCTTGCTGAGGTCATTTATCCCTACTCTATTCCACTGATCCCACTGATCCACCCTTCTGTCTCTTAGCCAGTACAATGTTGTTTTTTATGACTATTGCTTTATAGTACATTTTAAGATCTCATAATGCTAGGTCCCCATCCTTCACATTTTTTATTCATCATTTCCCTTGATAGTTTTTTATCTCTTGTTCTTCCATATGAACTTTGTTTTAATTTTTTTCTAATTGAATAAATTTTTTTGGTAGTTTGATAGGTATGGCAATGAATAAATAGATTAATTTGGGTAGGATTGTAATTTTTATTATGTTATCTTGTCCTACCCATGCACAATTAATGTTTTTTCAGTTATTTAGATCCAGTTTTAATTGTATGAAATGTATTTTGTAGTTGTATTCATATAATTCCTCTTTGTTTTGGCAAATAGATTCCTAAATATTTTATATTGTCTATAGTCATGTTAAATGGAGTTTCTCTTTCCAACTCCTGCTGGTGAGTTGTGTTAGAAATATATAGAAATGCTGATGATTTATGTGGACTTATTTTTTATCCTGCAACTTTGCTAAAGTTGTCAATTATTTCCACTAATTTTTTTGGTTGATTCTTTAGGATTTTTTAAGTAGACCATCATATCATCTGCAAAAAGTGATAGTTTAGTTTCCTCACTGCTAGCATTTCTAGTACAATATTAAATAATAAGAGGTGATAATGGGCATAATCGTTTCACTCTTGATCTTATTGGGAAGGCTTCTAACTTGTTCCTATTGCACATACTTGCTGATGGTTTTAAATATATACAGAGTATCATTTGCAGTAATGACCCTTCTATTCCTATACATTCTGGAGTTTTCAAAAGGAATTGGCATTGTATATTGTCAGAGGCTTTTTCTGTATCTATTGAGATAATCATGTGAATTCTGTTGGTTTGATTATTGATATGGTCAATTATGTGAATGGTTTTCCTAATATTAAACCATCCTTGCATTCCTGGTATAAATCCTACCTGGTCATAGTGAATTATCCTCATGATAACTTTATACGGTCTTTTTGATAGTATAATGTTTAAGAATTTTGCATCTGTGTTCAATAAGGAGATTAGTTTTCAGTTTGTTGCCAAGTTTCTTACTGAGGTTAGTGGTCATATCCTTGCATATGCATATCTTGGTGTGGAAGTAGCTGCCTAAGCAGGTGTAATACTTTTTGATGATAACCCAGGTCTCCTTCTTCATGGTCTTGGACCATACATGACCAGTGTTTGCTCTGAGGGCAAAGGTATTATCTATTTTTCAAAAGTCATATAACATTTGAATTCTTATTTTTTAAATGTTTAGTAGAATTCTCTTGTGAAAATATTTGGTTTGGGGAATTTTTTTAGTAAGCTCATTTATGGCTTTTTCAATTTTTTTTTTCTAAAATAGGTGTATGTATTTAATTTCCTCTTCCATTAATCTGGACAATTTATATTATCATAAATATTCATTTTTTCATGTAAGTTGTCAATTTTATTTGCACATAATTGAGCAAAACATCCCCTAATAATTTATTAGATTTCATCTTTATTCTTAGTGCTTCCTCTTTGCATTTTTGATACTGATAATTTGTTATTCTTTTTTTATAATTCAAATTAACCAACAGATTATATATTTTACAATTTTTTTCATAAAACTAGCTCCTTGATTTCATTATTAGTTATTATTTTATTTTATAATCAAATTTTATAATCTTTCCTATCTGGATCTCCAATTTAGTGTTTAATTAGGGATTATTAATTTCTATTTTTCTATTTTTTAGTTGCATGCCCAGTTTATTGATTTGCTCTTTCTCTTCTTTGTTGGTATCTGTTTAGAGATGAATTTTTTTTTCCTTAAGTACTCTCAGGCTATGTCCCACAAATTATTATTTTTATCATTATGTTTAATGAAATCATTTATTGTTTCTATCAATTGTTCTGCGACCCACTCATTCTTTAGAATTAGGTTATTTGGTTTTTAGTTCATTTTTAATGTATGCTTTCAAGGCTTTTATAAATGAAATTTTTATTAGATTGTGGTCCTAAAAGGTTACCTTAAACATTTTTGTTTTTCTGTATTTATTTGTGAGGTTTTCTTCCCTAATCCAAGATCATTTTTGTAAAGATACTGTGTATAGTTGTGTATATATGCTTTTCTATTACCATTTAAATTTTCTTCAGAGTTCTATCATGTCTAATTTTTCTATTCATTTTTTTCTATTCATTCAATTTTTCTAACATTCTATTCATTTCCTTCACTTATTTCTCATTTATTTTATGGTTACATTTATCTAGTTCTGAGAGGGGAAAGTTGAAGTCTTCCACTCATATAGTTTCACTGTTTATTTCTTCCTGTAATCAATTAAACTTTTCCTTTATTAATTTTAATGCTCTGCCATTTGATTCATATATGTTTAGCGTCAATATTACTTCACTGTCTATGATACTTTTTTTAGCATTTAGACTTTACCACAAAGAGCACAGCTCCAATGAGCTGGCCACATTGTTTGAATGTTAATTGTACATTTGCCTAAAAGACTATTTTACAGAGATAACACACAAGGCAAGTACTCACATGGTGATTAGAAGAAACAATAGGACACTCTAAGGGTCTCTTTGAAGAACTTTATAATTGATTGTGAGACATGGGGCATAGTGGTATCTATTTCAACATGACATGCCTGCATCAAAGAAGGAACTGTAATATATAAGCAAAAGAGAATTACAGTACCTCGATAGAAAAATGAGATGGGCAGATTTAGAGACATCTTCATCACAAATGTTCATATGGGTATTTGTATCCAAACTATTGTAGAATTTTCTGAAATTGAAATGATCTGATCAGCCTCAGTCAAATACAAATAGTATATTTGTACAAATGATATAATTTTATTTTTTTTCAAGTATAAAGGATAATCACCAATTTTCCTGGTTATCTCTTTTAATTAGGTCTATTTTGCTTTTTCTTTGTTTGAGATCATGATGTCTAGCTCCATTTCTTTTTTTTACTTCATCTTTAGCTTAATCGATTCTGACTTAACAACTAATTTTTACTCTCTTTGTGTCTCTGCTTCAACTGTGTTTCTCCTAAACAACATATTGCTGTATTCAGGTTTCTTTTCTATTCTGCTGTTCTCTTCTATTTTTTCAGTGAGTTTTTCTCATTCACATTCCCAGTTATGATTATCAGCTATGTTTCCCTCCATTATATTATCTGCAGCTAAACCTTCTCTCTTTTTTTTCACACTATCCCTTCTTAAAAATCAGTCTCTGTGTAGAATACTCTCCTGGATCTTCTCCTTTCACTCTGCATCAATTCCTGGAGGTTAATCCAGTTCACATGGAATTCCTCCAGTTCTTTATTCCTTTGAGCACAATAGTATTCCATCACCAACAGATCCCACATGGCTAGTGTAATTTATAAGGACCTAACATTTCGGTATCCTGTCCTAGTTCTACCCCTTCTTCTTACGCTATTTCCTTTTAAACCAGTGGTTTGTTTTAAATCAGTCCCCTTTTTCCTCTCCCTTGGTTTACTACCTTTTCCAACCCCTCCCTTCCCCTCTTATTATTTTTAAGGCCTAATGAATTCCCTTCCCCCTCTCTTCCTCTCCCTTTATGAACTCCCCACTCCACTGCCCCACTTGGTTTATCTCTTCTGATTTTATCTGTAGGGTTAGATAGAATTTGATATCCCAATGGATCTAGCTACTCTTCCCTCTCAGGATTAATTCCACTGAGAGTAAGGGTTAAATATTTCCTATTAACACTCTCTTCCTCTCCTTCTTATAATAGTATTCATCTCCTCCCCTTCCCATGCCCTCTTTGTATGGTATAGACTATCCCATTTTTATTATTCCTTCAAGTTACTCTTGGTACCATTTTCTATTCCCCCACCCCCACTTTTTCCCCCATATCATCTTAGACCATTTAGTACTCCAACCTCTCCTTATAACTCATTCTTCTAATTACTTTAATAGTGAGTAAAATTTTTAAGAATTATACCTAATATTTCTCCATATAGGAATACAAACAATTTGATCTTATTGAAGCCGTTGAAGAAGGCAATTTAAAGATCAGAGTTTTCTTTCTTTCCCTTATCTTTCTTATTTACCTTTTCATGTTTCTCTTGTTTTTTGTGGTTGGATATCAAAATTTCCATTAAGTCCTGGTCTTTTCTGTGCAAATACTTGGAAATCTTCTATTTTGTTGAATGCCCATACTTTCCATTGGAAGTATATAGTCAGTTTTGATGGGTAGGTGATCCTTGGTTGTAGACCCAATTCTCTTGCCTTTTTTGCATATCATGCTCCATGCCTTGAAGTCTTGTAGTGTGGAGGCTTCCAGATCCTGTGTAATCCTGATTGGTGTTCCTCAATATCTGAATTTTCTCTTTCTGGCTTCTTGTAATATATTCTCCTTAACTTGGAAGCTTTTCAATTTGGCTATTACGTTCCTGGGGGTTGTCTTCTGAGGATTTAGTGTAGAGGGTGTTCTATGGGCACATTCAATGTCTATTTTGCCCTCTTGTTCGAGGACATTGGGGCAGTTTTGTTGGATAATTTCTTCTAGTATGATATCTAGATTTCTATTTGTCTCTGATTTTTCTGGAAGACCAATAATTCTCAAGTTGTCTCTTCTAGACCTATTTTCTTGATTTATTATCTTCTCATTGAGATATTTCATGTTTCCTTCTATTTTATCAGTCTTTTGATTTTTACTTTTGACTTATTAATTCTTGCTGTCTTGTGAGATCATTGGCTTCTACCGGCCCAATTCTAGCCTTTAAAGACTGGTTTTCGGCTATAATCTTTTGGTTTTCCTTTTCTGTCTGGTCTATCTGGATCTTCATGGCTTCCAGCTAGTCATTTCTGGTCTTCAATTTGCTTATCATTTCATTTGATTTCTGAACTTCAATTTCCGACTGTGAAATTCTGCATTTTAAACTGTTAGTTTGTTTTTGAACTATTTCTCACTTTTCTTGACAGATCTCTTCCATCTTTCTCATGATCTCAGAGCTTGTGACCAATTTTCATTTTTTTGGGAAGGGTTGGATGTCTTGAATAATTTGTCCTCCTTTGTTTTTTGTTTTTTGTTTTTTTTTCTGTGCAAAAGTTATCAAGTGTTAGACCTTTTTTCTTGATCTTTTTGGTGGTTATTTCTTGGACCTTGCTTGTCATCATTATGCTTTCTCAGCCAGAAGTCTGAGTGAAGTAGGCAGACTCTATGTGTATAGAGCTAAGGAGCAGTTTTTCCTTAGACTACTTTGCAAGTTTCCTGGTTTCCACTGTCTGCTAGGCCTCTGCTGTCTGTGGCCCCTCTCAGCTTCACTCCTGTGCCCAAGGTCTGTGCTCCCCAGTCTCCTGGGGTCTCTAGTCTAGCTGTTCTCAGGGTCAAGCCCCGGGTCCTAGTCAGCTGCCCAGAGCCCAGAAACTGGCCCAGGCTTGCTCCTCTGCCTGGGGTTTTCCTCTGAGTCTCAGTGCACTGAACTGCTTCCACTGTCTGCTGCCTCTCTCCACTCTACTGCCTCGCCCAAAGTCTGTGCTCTCTAGCCTCCCGAGGTCTCAGGTCTTGCTGCCCTCAGGGGCAAGGTCCTGTTGGTCCCAGGTAGGTGCCAAGAAGCTAGATTTTGGCCCCCTACTCATTCTAACTCTGGTGCACAGCCTCTGACTCTGGTACTGTGGGTTGGGTGGGGGAGGGCTGATCAGCTTGCATTTTGATGGGAGCTATTTCCCTCCCTTATAGTTTGGAAATGCCCAAATCCCATGTGCCTTCTATACTGCGCCCTAATGTGGGGTCCCTTCATTCATTCGCATTTGGTTTTTTTGGTCCTTTGGAGGTATGTTGGTGGTCAGTTGTGAGGAGAGTAAAATGCCCTGTTCTACTCAGCAGCCATCTTAATTCAGAAGTCTCTGCAGGTTCATTTTAAAAAATACTCATTAAGTAATTTCAGTAGCCAAACAGGACAGTAGGAATATATACCTTAATTATTTGTGATGGTTGCTGCTACCAAAGACATTGTTCTTAAATTGTTATGTATTAATATTATATCCAGAAAATTACAAACCATATTTCAATCCATGATAATAGCCGTATTTCATTTCAGTTTATTGGTTGAGTTCTGAAGAATTTTCTAAAGTTTATATTTGTTGTATAGGGATTTGTTGTCTGTTAATCCATGAACTATAGCAAATTTCTAAGGTATAAGTAAACCAATAATTCTTGTTTTGCTTAGTATTCAGCAGGCATTACTTTCTTATAGCCAGTAGTGACATGTTGCGGTACTGTAATTTTTATGTTTAATTTCTCTTGGCCATCAAATTTGGCCCAGTCAACAAGCATCGTATTAATTGCCTACCATGTGCCAGGCACTGTGCTAAGAATTGAGGATACAGGGAAAGGCAAAGGATAACCATTGACCTTTGAGGAGTTCACAATATAATGTTGGAGAAAGCATGCAAAAAACTATGTATAAATAAGATCTCTTGTTTCAGATATTCATTTTCAGAAAATAGAGATTAAGAATGAAGAAGCCTAAGAAAGACTTCTTGGAGAAGATGAATTTAGTTGAGATTTGAAAGAAGCCAGGGAAGCCAGGAGGTAAAGAAAAGTAGGAAAAGTTATAATAATGGGGGATGGTCAGTGAAAATGCACTATATTGAGAGATGGAGTGTCCTGTGTGAGGAATACCAAAGAGACAAGGGTATATAAGAATATGTGAAAGACAGTAAAGTACAGATTGAAAAGCTAAAAATAGGTCATGTTTTAAGGGGGTTTAGGAATCAAATGGATGATATATACTTGATACTGGAGGCATTAGGGAGCCAGTGGATTTTATGGAATGGGTGAGTGACATGGTCAGACCTGAGCTTTAGAAAAATCATTTTGTTGGCTGAGAAGGACAGACTGTATTGGGGAGAAACTTGAGGAGAGATCAATCAAAAGACGATTGCAGTAATCTATATATAAAATAGTAAGGGCATGAGCCATGGTGGTGGCAAGGTCAGAGGAGAGAAGGAGGCATATCCAAAAGATAGATTTCGAGATGTTGTGAGAAAAGAAATGACAAGACAATAACTGATTGGCTATAGAGAGTAAGAAAATGAGGAGTTAAACATGGCACCTAGTCTTTGAACATAGGTACTGGAAAGATGGTGATACTTTTGACAGTAACACTGTTTGGAAGAGGGAAAAGTTTTGGGATACAACAATGAGTTAGGTTTTATACATGTTACATGTAGGACATCAATGGAGCATTTGGTTAGAGAAATCTAATAGGTAGTTGGAGATATGAGACTAGAAATCAGGAAAGAAGGAAGAACTGGACAAATAGATAGGAAAATCATCATCTTAGAAACATTGAATCCCTGGGAACTAGTGAGATTATCAGATGAAATGCAGAGGATGAAGAAAAGAGTGCCCAGGACAAAGCCTTGGAGAACACTAACTTTTAGTGGGTATAACCAGGATCTGAGAAATGAGAGTTAAGGAATAATTAGATGATTAGAGAACCAATAGAGAAGATAATAATAAAAACTTGGGCAGAAAAGTATATGATGGAGAAGACAGTGAATGACAGTGTCAAAGATGGCAGAATGGTTAAGGAAGTTGAGGATTAGGCCAATTAGGGCAACCAAGTAAAAGATTATCAGTAACATTAGTAAGGTCTATTTCAGTTTAATGAGGAAGTTGGAAGCCAGAATACAATATTCAGAAAAGAATGAGGAGAAAGAAAATATAGGAGTCAAAGATCTAGGTTCTAGGCCTTGCTATGCCACTAACTAGCAACATAGCTTTAGGCTATATACCTCTCTAAATTTTGATTTACTCTTTGGGGGTCCACAAGGTCAAAAATGTTATCATCATCATCATCCTCTGACTGAATTTCTAGTGATGTGAATATCAATAGATATGACTCATAAGAATAAGAGTTCTTTGGAGGAAGAATAATTTTAAAAGTATTAAGGGGTCACAAGATAGAAAAATGTTATGGAACCACTTGCTCTAGTTAATTTCTAAAATCAATTGCAGCTCTAACTTCTAATCAATGACTGCATGTTGCAATGATTTCTCCCTTCTTCACATCCTTTGTCTCTTTACTTTGTACTCAAATATAGCCATACTGCTGACACAACTTTAGCTACATCACTGCATATATAACAGACAGTTTGTAAGAAATATTCCTTTGTTTTCAGGAAAGGAAGCTCCTCTTCAGTATATGAAAATGACATGACTAATCTTGCCCCACCGTAGCAGATACACTCCACTGAATATTTTCTCACATCAAGGGTAACTAAAGAAGAAAAATTTCTCTTAGTTTTCTCTACTAACTCATGATCTGTTTTTAAATTTCTCAATCACCAGGAAAATAAACTTCTTTTAAAGTGCAAGAAATCAGAGTTCTTAATCTTCTGCCTTCAAAAGTTTCTTGGAAAGCTTAATTAAATGGTAATTCATCTGTGTATTCTGTCTTCTAAAGACCAATAATGCCAGATTTCTAATTTTAAAAGAATGCAGCTTTTAGTTTCTATTTTGCTAAGAGAAAAAAATATACAGTGCTTCTATCAAAACCACCACAAGTTATTAAACATGAGATTTTGTTGCTTTTTTTAAAAACTCTGTCAATTGGCAAGCATTTACTGAGCAAACCCCCTAGGTGTTGGCAAAATAAACAGAAAAAAAGAGTCAGTCCCTGCTAGTAAAGAGTGTCTATAATCTTGTGAAAAGGTTCCATGTTTGTTCCTTTCTTGTTTTATGGAAAATATGACTGGAACATGATTATATAATAACACTGGAACATGAAATACTAAAGTCTTTAAGTGGTGAAATCCTAGACCTTCAGATGTAGCCTCCTCAAGATGTAGTGGATTTTTATTCATTATATGTTTCTAGGTGAAGTCAATATAGCCACTTTTTCTGGAATGTTTATTCCAGTTCATTTATGGTTTAGAGAAAATGACCTCTAAAATCCCTTCCAATTCCAGAATTCAACAATTCTATGAATACTTTGTTTACTCAATTTTAAATGTAATATCAGTATTGGTTGATGAATAAGAAACTTGGCAGCCCTCTTTCAATTTAATCTAAACTAGTCCAGGTCACTGATGTGTTCTGGGAGTACAACATAACTCACATAGTTCAGATTTATGTAGTAATGTGCAGTTACAAACCCTATGAGATGGGTAGTACCAGTATCTTTGTTCCCATTTTAGCAATAAGGGGATTGAGACTCAGAGGTGAAATATTTAGCCACCATTGCAAAACTAATAAAGGGTAGATCAGAGCCTAGACCCTAAGTCATACATCCAGTCCAACCACTTCATTTAATTTTCAGAATTAATTAATTAATCCAGTTATCCATTTGTTCATTTATAAATCTATTTGCTCATTTTATTTGTTTATTTACTTATTCATTTATCTCCATAACTTGGAAAAAACACAGAACTACTGGAGTAGTCAGCAAAAACCAAGTCTTTAATCAGGAAAGAATAGGTCCAATAATTGGGCGCCAAGATACAACACAGAGTTGGAATGCTGGGGCTCTGGGACCAGTATCTCTGGCAGGATCACTGTGCTAGATGGTTCTCCAAAAAATAATAGAACTTGGAGATCTTACATACCTTCTGGGGGAGTTGGTACAGCAAACATACATTGACCAGCTGTAAGTAGGCTTGGGAAAGAGGGAGTAGAATACTACAATGAATACAAAAAGAAAGGGTCAAACCAAGGGCTGGGCTACCTGGAGAAGACTTTAATACAATGAGAGAAGCTACTAAGACAAAAAAGAGTACTTAACATTTGACTATGTCCACTAGTCCCACCCAAACTGGAACCAACAAATACTTTAATGTCTATTGTTCAGTCCTAAACAGTTGAGTCTTGGACTTCCCTGGGGTGGAGGGGTTAAGGAGGGGGAGTTCACAGGGTCTGGGGCAAACTTGCAACTTGCAAAAAAAATAGTTGATAATCCATTAATTTAGTTATTTGTTTGTTTATTTTTTAAGGTGAATCTCCTTATTTCACACAGGTTAGAAGTTTAGTGGCCACTCATAGACCCAATGCTATTCATTATCCTAGAATTTTTGGCCTGCTCTTTTTCTGTGCTGAGCCAGGATATTTCAGTTAAAACTCTAGTTGGTCTAAATTGTAAATAAACTTTAGCTTGTTTAAGTACTCTGCTTATTAGGAGTCATTGTGTTTTTGTGTCCCAGTTAGGTGCTATAATACAATTAGAGACAAATAATTAGAGAGGTGAAAGAGACCTCAAGATTAAATTTCACTCATAACTTCAGGCAAACGAATGTTTGAACCAAATAATTCTTTTTGTTTTTAAACCCTTACCTTCCGTCTTAGAATCAATACTGTGTATTGGTTCAAAGACAGAAATATGGTAAGGGCTAGGCAATGGGGGGTTAAGTGTCTTGCCCAGGGTCACACAGCTAGGAAGTGTCTGAGGCCAGTCTTGAATCCAGAACCTCAGTTTCTGGGCCCAGCTCTCAATCTACTGAACCACCCAGCTGTGTCCCACCAAATGCTTTTTAAAGAAATTCAAATAGACATTGCCTTTCCTTTCAAGAATTAACAAGGTAAAGCAGACAGTGCTATCCAGGATACACAGTGTAATGGCCAATACTTTGTATTAAGATGGAATGCATAACAGCATGCTCAATAAATAATTCCTAATAAATGTTTGCAATATAAATATATTTGGCCAGGTAATGAAGTCCCATTTCTTTAGGTTTATTTGTCTTTAAATGGTGGAGAGAGGAAAAGGTAAAGGAGTATCTTTTTTTTTTTAAATTTAATTAGGGTGAACTTTGCCCCTATGAACTAACTTTCAGGAATAGGTGAGTTTAGATGAATAAGAAGCATTAACCAGGTTTTGTATTCAGGGTCCTAGCCTATCTGCTTTGAGATCAGAGAGGAAATGGTGATCAGAATGGTAATAGTGGTTTGAATTGTTTGGCATATGGTGCCTCCCACCTTTCCTACAGGGTGCCATTCTACTTTAGCTAGGCTGGCTTACCTGTCCTGTGTGTAGCAGTTGGTGAGAATGACTTGTGTCTTCTCCACAGGAGCTGCATCCCCAGATGATGACTGTGATGACTGAGCTGGAAGCATGAATGGTAGTAGTCTGAGGAATGCTTCCACTCGCAGGACTCCTGTGAATATCTTCCTACTGGTGTCAAATGGTTAGCAATTGTTTCTGTTAGTGATGAAGAAGGTAGACTCCCTTTCCAAAAATGATTTCTCCATTTAATGATGGCTGAGGGGCCGGGATGGAAGTAAGTTTGGTGACTTGGGGATATTGCTAGTCTCAAGGGCCTTGGGATTAATATTCTGGCTTGTATCATTGGAGTCTAATGGGAGATGATAGCCTAGTATGGAAGAGATATTGCTATTCTATGGCTCTTGGGCTTAGTGTCCTGGCTTCTTTCACTGGGGGCTAAAGGGAGATGATAGTCAAGGAAGTGGCTGTATTTCAACTTACCTGGCACATGCTGCTACCTATAAATCCTTCAGGGTGCATTGCTGTTTCAGCTAGGTAGAGTGAAGTCTAGGATGATAGTTAGCTTGCAGTCATGGATAACTAAGAGGATGAAAAGGCCAAGGATGAGGAAAAAGATGTGAATTCTATTTTATACATGATTGATTTCAGATACCTCTGAGATAATCAATATTAAATATTCAACAGTCAGTTGGTAATATGGGAATGGAACTTAAGGGAGAGAAAAAGTTTGGATATAGAGACCTGGGAATCATTTCTATAAGAGTTGATGAGATCACTAAGTAATGTAGTGTAGATAGAAAATAGAAGCCAAGGCAGAGCTTTGGGAGCAGGATAACTACAGATACTTGCCCTTACACTAGTGAAAAACCAGTAAATGGGCATAAGAGGGAGTAACCAAACAGATAGGAGAATGGAGTGGGAGAAGTATTTAGAAGTGAAAAAAAAAATCCATGTGGCTGATTCTGGCTTTTTAGGGAAAAAATAAATAAAATAAATAAGTAAAAAATTATAATGATTAATTAAGTTATTAATGAAAAATAAAACAATAAACTCCTTATACCTAATTCAGTTTGCCCTTTCTATTTCCATGCTTTTGTTTATAATTTTTTCTCGTGTTGGTATGTTACTTATTGCTTAAGACAACTGGCACAATGGATGAGTGCTGGACATGGAGTCATGAAGACCTGAGTTCAAATATCACTCAGATACTTACTACTTGTGTGACCCTGGGCAAGTCATTTAACTTCTCTCAGTCTTAATTTCCTCATTAAGGATAATAGTAGAACCTACTTCATAAGGTTTTGTGAGAATAAAAATAAGAAAATATGTTCATTGCTTTTCAAATATCAATGATTTATATAGATACTATATATAATTATTGATATCTTTAGAAAGACAGGACTGTTCAAAGCATCTTTTCATAGCTTTCATTTACACATATTTTATTTTCCTTTCAGTTATTTTTATTTGATTTTTCTATCTGCCTCCTTTGACATTAGGGAGGGCTGTGTATCATTTATCTTTGTATTTACATTTCTATTTAGCTCAGATCTTTGCACATAGTAGGTAATTTAATTTTTTGCAAGAATTAATACTTTTTTGGAGGGGGAGAGGGAGTTAAGATGGCTGCCTAGAAGCAGCAAAAGTCCAGACTTCTGTGAAAACCCTTCCACACCAATCAAAACCAAAGTGCTTCAAGGGGACAGAAAAACCAAATCCAATAACAGGACAGATCAGGGGACCCTTCTGCTCAATTCAACTTACAAGGTAAACAGAGAAGGCTGACTTCTCGGGTTTAAGGAAAAGGAAGAAGGAAGGTCCCAGGACCCTTCTCCCAAATACTGTGCTGAGTCTCTAGCAGTCACTGGAATCTTGGGGCAAGAACTCCAGCCCAGCGGGAATTCCTTGCTGCCCAAGCTGTGCCAGGCTCAGGGCTCTAACCACAGTTGGCAGAGAGGCAGGTGGAGGAGAGGCGGAGAGGTGAGGACAGCCTAGTCACAGCCACTACTCTCCATCTTGGGCCTCCACTTCTTGAGATTTGGGTCTCAGGGCACATCCAGCTCCCCAGATCAGCTCTGCCCAGGCTTTATCTAGTATATCAATAAGGCAGATAAAAAGGCTTTAGAGGGCAGGGAAATTCAATCTCCAACACCCTTCCCCCCACAGACTATGCTGAGAGCCTTTGTAAGAATCCTACTCACTTGGATCCCAGGGCAAAGGCTGCAACCTGAATAGAATGCCATGATAACAAGGTGGGGAGCACAGCTCCCACCTTTCAGCCTCCACACCTTTACCTATACCTTCAGCTTCTGCTGCTAGTTGTGGAAGATCTGACATCAGGGCTCATTAATACTCCATCAGCCTAATCTAGTCAATCAGCAGAGGAGAGAAGAAATCCTTTCAGGACAGAATATCCCAAACCCACAGGTATAGCAAATAATCAGAGGACCAAGATTACAGCCAATGATAGGGGGCAATGATGGAAAAAATTATGAGTAAACAACAGAAAAAGAAAATTGAAATTATAATCGACAGCTTCTATCCAGGTAATGCTCAAAAAAGCAAATGGAACAGAGGAGGACTAAGGAACACCAAGAAAAATTGCAGAAACTCCAGTGAATTGGATCCAGCCTTTGGAAGAACTCAAAACACAGTTCAAAAAACAATTGAGAGGCTAAAGACTCTTTTGGGAAAAGAACTTAAAAAACAAAATAAGTCATCTGGAAACAGAGGCACATGAACTAAAACAAGAAAATAGTGTTTTGAAAGCCAAAATTGAACAGTTTGAAAATGAGTCAAAGAAATGAAAGATGGTCTATAAAGAAAAACAGACCAGAAGGAGAAGGTTGGCCAAAAAGCCAGGGATGAAATTCAGTCTTTAAAAATTAGAATCCAACAACTAAAAACAAACAACTTCACAAGGCAGCAAGTCTATAAAGCAAAACCAAAAGAATGAAAAAATTGAAGAAAATATGAATTGATTAAACTAAAGATCTAGAAAATAGATTTAGAAGAGACAATTTAAGAATTATTAGTCTGCTAGAGTAAAAAACTCCCACAGGTCCAGGAAAATCTCAAAGGCAGGATAGCATCAGCAACATGACTGAGATGAAAGAGAGTAATCAGGTTTTTATCCAGAGCTAGGTATCATAAAGATTGCTTTGGTCAGCTTTTGGGCTGTGTTTTTTTATATGCTTTGAGATCACACATAAAGTTGGCATGGAAATCCATTCTCACTATTGTTATATTCACATCCTGGGAAATTATGGATGCCACCTTTGAATGACAAGGGAGGCAACTGAAAGGCATAGAATGTTCCCAAATGCTGTGAGCCATCTTTTCTTAGAGACAATGTGTTAGGTGTGTTTGATGTATAGTGGTGGGAAAGTACAGGCTTTTTCATGGAATACAATTTCACCATATTGCATTCATTGTTCTTTTATGTTAGTTTACTGTACCAAATCAGGGAGGGTTGAGGGGAACCTTAGAGACTATTCTGGCCTGTTTTTGCAGGTAACTATGTACCAGAAAATCATGACAAAAGAAAAAGACTGGATAATCATTCAACAGGAAATTATCCAAGAAAACTGCCCCAACATTCTTGAGCAAGAGGGAAAAGTAGAGATTGAAAGAATCCTCAGTTCACTTCCTGCATTTAATTCCCACTTGACAATGCCCAGGAATGTTATAGTCAAATTCAAAAACTACCAGACCAAGGAAAAGATAATACAAACTGCTAAGAAGAAACCATTCAGATATCATGGAACCACAGTTAGGATAACAAAGGACCTTGCTGCATCCACACTGAAGGACAGGAAGGCATGGAATATGATATTCTGGAAAGCAAGGGAATTGGGTCTAAAACCCAGAATCAACTACCCAGGAAAATTGACTATATTCTTGCAGAAGAAAGTATGGCTATTTAATAAAAAAGAAGACTTCCAAGCATTCCTTAAGAAAAGACCTGAATTAAACAAAAAATTTGATGCCCAAACAAAGAATTCAAGAGAATCAACAAAAAGTAATTAAAAAGGGGGGAAAAATTAACAGACACAATAAGTTCAAATAATTTGAATTCTTATAAGAAAAGATGATATTGGTAACTCTTAAAAATTATTATTATCATCAGGGTAGCTAGAAGAAGTATACTTAGAGGGTAGAGTGACAAATTATATAGTATGATACATCAAAAATATATAAAAATAAGGGGTAATAAAGAGGATAATACTAAGAGAAATGGGAAAAGAGATAAATGGGGTAAATATATATTGTATAAAGAAGCACATGGTGGGAGGTGGGGAGAAGACCAATACAATGGAAGAGTGAAAGAGATTGGAGATAATCTCCAAGAAAATTTTAATCATTACAGTGGGAAGGGTCAAAAAGTTTCTAATGGAAGGAAAACTTCCAACTCCATATTCAAGCATCATCAACATCATCATCATCATTAACATCAGCAGCAGCAGTGGCATCAACATCAGCATTAGCATCATTAACAACATCAACTCCATCAACAGCATCATCAACATCTCAATATCTTACTATCTTTTCCTGGCCCAGGAAAGATTTTTGCTGGGTGGCCTAATCTAATAGCATACTATGCAGAGTACTGAATGAGAACCAACACCTTAACTCTAGGCTTGAGTGCCACTATGTGTCCTTTGGGGATAAAAAGAAAGCCTTCTTTTTCATGGACTCAGTTTCCTGAGTGACTTTACCTGGACTCTGCTTTAAGCTAATAAATTTAAATCAAAGAATAAACCAGATTTAAACAAGAAAAAAATGTGAAATGACCTGAGTCTGCTAAGTTAGCATTGACCTAGTATTGACTCTTAGGGTATGAAGATTTTTCTTGTACTGTTTCAAGACCATTCACAACTGTGCATACCTACCTATAAAAGAAGACCCTGACTACTCAATATGAATCAAATTGTCTGTCTTTTGGAAATATTTTTGTCTTTTAAATAAAGTTTTATTTTTCCCATATACATAAAATACCAAGTACTAACAAACATTTCCCAAAGTATCCAAATTCTCTCTCTTCCTTCTTATTCTCCCTCCTTTTTGAGATAGAAGTCAATTTGATCTAGGTTATACATGTGTGATCATTCAAAACAGATTTCCATGAATTTTTTTTAAATTTCCTTTTTGATAGTTTTTTTTAAATCTCCTTTATTTTCAAATATATCCCATCTCCTACTTCTCCAATAATCATCCCAAATAACAAGGAAGAAGGGGAAAGGGCAATAGATGTTTATGGCCTGCTATGTGCCAGGAATTGTGCTAAAAACTTAAAAAAATATTTCATTTGATCATTACAACAATCTTACAAAGGAGCCATTTTATGATTGAAGAAAATGAAGCAAACAAGAATGTGGGTGACCTGCCAAAGTCACAGAACTAGTGAATGTCTGAGGAAATATTTGAACTAGTTTCCTGATCCTGGCAGGTCCATTACACTGTTTACTTTATCACTAGCTACCTCCAACAAAGAATAAAAACGTTCAGCAAAACCAAGCCACACATCAGCTAAATCTAACAATATATTTAATATTTTACGCCCATAGTTCCTCAACTATAAAAAGTAAGGAAGAAGGTACATCTTTTAATTAGGACTAGTTTAACTATAAATTATTATAATTACAATGTGCACTTTCACTTGTTTTTATTATTGTCCTTTGTTCCCATTCTGTTGTTACCATCATTGTATGTAAGGTTTTTCTGGTCCTCTTTATCTAACTTTGCATCAGCTGATTGATAACCTGTTTTGAGTTGGTTACTAAAATGTATTTCTTAAAAAAACAAAAACAAAGGAACACAAAAAATTAATACTTTTCCTTCCCTTCCTCTGTCCTATGTAATTAATTATAATATCAGACTCTATACATGTCCTACATCAATCCTTTTTTCTCCACTAAAAGGACTTTTACTCTCATTCTTGTTCTCAATCTGTTCTTGCTTATACCATGAGGAATCTTCCTCTTCTCTAGCCTAACATTTATATATCTTCTAAATAGATATTTCAATTATATATGGAAAGTCTTATATGAACAAATTAAGAATGATATGAACAAAATCAGAGCAATTTACAGTGTAACACAGGAAGGAGGGAGGTGGTTCAGTGTATGGAACACTAGCCTTAAAGTCAGGAAGACCTGAGTTCAGATCTGCCCTTAGACCCTTTCTGGCTACATGACCCTGGGCAGATTACTTTATATTTGTTTGCCTTAATCTACTGGACAATGTAATGGCAAACAATAAGTAGCTTTTCCAAGAAAATATCATAGACAGCATTGTCCATGGGGTCAAAAGAGTCAGACATGAACAACAACAGCAAATATTATAACACAAATATTATGGGAATCGATATTTTTAAAGATTTTTAAGAATTGATTAAAAGAACTAAGAGAATAATTTATATGTTAAAAAACAAACAACTTCAAAGGCCAAAAGATCTCTAATCACTGCAATGACCATCTATTATTCTAGAAAAGCAATGATGAAACATTTTATCCATCCCCAATGGAGAGATATAGATTAATAGAAGATACACAATGAGACATAATCTTTAGACATGGCCAATAAGGGTATTTATTTTGCTTCATTCTGCATATTTGTTATGAAGATTTTTTTTCTTTCTTTTCCATTGAAGTGGGAGTAGGAGGGAGAGAAAAATATTAATTTAAATATTATTTAAAATAAAAATTGATATTCCTGAAACACAAATCCCAACATCATATTTCCCCACTCAAAAATCTTCAGGGGCTCCATATTGCTTTTTGATTAAAGTATAAAATCTTTATTCTGGAATGAAAAGACTCAACAACTTGGCTCCCATTGACCTTTCTAGTCACAATTCATTGTAGTCCTATTGGTACACACTCTGTTTCAATCAAATTGTCTACCGTCTACTCCATATGCATTCAATTTCAATCTGAGCCTGCTTATCTTTGTTAAGATGGTTCTCCATGTCTGGAATGTCCTCTGCCTCATGAAATTTCCAGTTTTTTTAAAAATCATAAATCAGTTACCATCTCTTAAATGAATCTCTCAGTTTTGATTATTTTCTCCCCTTTGAAACTGAGATATATTACTTTTTATATTTGTCTTTACTAATCTCTCAAGTATATCCCTCAAGTAGAATTTAAGTTCCTTCAAATAAGAGATTTTTTCAAAAAATTTTGTCATTGTATTCCCAGCTCTTAGCGCATACCTTTATGGCACATACCAGCTGTTTCAGTCAAATTGATTTGAATAGAGTATTGTCTGGTTTTAGCCAACATTACTTGACAGCTTTACAGCTGAACAGACTTTGATTCAACCTGCTTCAGAAAAGGAGAAAAAAAAAAAAAAAACTAAAGATAAACCCTCTAGGCAGGTCATTTCCTTGCAATTTACCAGATCTATCTGTCCCAGAAAGGGACTACAGAGGAGATAGAAAAGTTTCTCTGACTTTAAAACAGAAATTATCTCTATTCTTCCAGAAGTAGACATTGATTTAGGGATCTATTTAATGCTAATTCATTTAATGACAAAATGAATTAATATTGAGGACAGTAAAGTTGTTAATTATCCCCTAATAATTGGGATGTCCCTCTCAACCCAAGATAATCTCAGTAGAAAGACTTTCTATTTTCTTCTTTTCCTTGGCAAATACCATGAAAACTTAAACCCTATTAGTTCAAGTTATTGCACAGTTGAGGCATACTTTATTAAGTAGATTGTAAGTAAAAACATGGTTAGAAGTCAAGAACAAGAAACTTTTTTGTTAAATTAGAAAAAAAATATAGCAAAGTTCATTTGGAAGAACAAAAGATCAAGAATATCAAAGGAAATAATGAAAAAAAATGTGAAGGATGGGGTCCTAGAAGAACTGGATCTTAAACTGTACTTAAAGCAGCAGTCATCAAAACAATACAGTACTGGCTAAGAGACAGAGGGGAGTATCAACGGAATAGACTTGTAGGCAAACATAAAATAAGAGAAATAAATAGATTTAAGTGTAGATAGATATATTGCCAAACAGCACGGCATGAGCTGAACATTCCATGAAGCCTTAGAATGCAGGAGTGTGTGTGACACTGGGCTCTGAGACAATTGGCTGCAACTGGGAAGGAAGTCTGTGTGTTGAACTCCCAAAAGCATCAATCATTTCCTTTGATATTCTTGATCTTTTGTTCTTCCAAATGAACTTTGCTATATTTTTTCTAATTTAACAAGTTTCTTCGTGAATGTACCTTATGCTGCTGAAAAGGTGTATTCCTTTTTTCCCTATTTATTGTTCTCCATATATCTATTAACTCTAATTTTTCTAAGATTTCATTCACATCTCTTACCTTTTTCTTAGTTATTTTTTGGTTTGATCTATCTAGATCTGATAGAGGAAGGTTTAGGTCTCCCATTAGCATAGTTTTATTATTTCCTCCTTAAGCTTCAATAGTTTCTCCTTTAAAAATCTGAATGCTATGCCATTTGGCGTATACATGTTGAGTGACTCCAGACCTAGAACCACCACAACATTATCAGGCCTGATCCTGCTTGTTTCCAAACTGGAATTCCTAAGTTCCAGGATATATCACAAAAGCTTCTTAGAATCCTTGGCTTCTTTCAAGATTCAACTCAAAGCCCCCTCTTCTTCAGGAATTTTTTTTTTCAGTCCTCTAACTGATCTACAATTGTTTTTCAGTCATATTCAATTCATGATCCCATTTGGTGTTTTCTTGAGGAAGATACTGAAATGGGAGACAATTTCCTTCCCCAGATCATTTTTATGATGAGGAAACATGTGACTTCTGCCCAAATCAGAGCTGCACCACCAATTGCTCCACGATCTAAGATCACTTTTCCCCCATTCTGTGTGTATATTGTTTTTGCCTATTTATATACAGCTTGTCCTCCCCATCCCCATTAGAATGTAAGTGGAGTTACTTTTTGCCTTTTCTTTGTATTCTCAGTATCTAACACAGAACATGGTATAAAGTACATGATCAATAAATAATTGTTCATTAACAATGAATACCATTATGGTTTGGCTTCTGAAATTTATCTCATTTTTCTAGACTATCAAATGGTTTGGAGCTTGATTCTGTTATTCAACCTGTTAATTTAACCCTCTGATCTTTGAGTAATCTGCCAAATTGATGATAAGAAATAAATAAGTACCTGATCTCTATATAAAAGGTCAGATGATAAACAAGTTAGAGGAATATGTAAAAAAAATTACTTATCAGATTTATGGACAGTAGAAAAGTTCATAACTAAATAAGAAACAGAAAGAATAACAAGATATACTGGATATTTTAATACATAAAATTAAAAAAGCTTTTACACAAACAAATTTAATAATGCTAAGATTAAACAGGAAACAACAGAAAGAAATCTTTGTAGCAAGATTCTCTAATACAAGCTCATTTCCAAGATATATAAGGCGCTGCTTCAAATTTAAAAAAAAAAAAAAGAAAAAAACAGTCATTCTCCAAATCAATAAATTGCACAAGTTTATGAATATGCTTTTCTCAAGGGAAAGAACCTAGGTTATTAAAAGCCAAATTTTAAAAAAAAACAGTTAGAAATCAAAAGTAATGAGAGAAAAACAAATTAAACATTTTCTGAGATTCGATCTCACATCCATCAGTATAATATAGATGGCAAAAGCAGAACATGATAAATGTTGGAGGGCTGTGAGCAGAAAAAAAAGCATCTTGATGTATATTTCATGAACTTGCAAATAAGTGCTTTCCATTCTGGAACATTGTATGGTATGTTCCACTTACTTAACTAAACAACAGCTATATTTATATGCCAAAGTGATCATAGAAAGTGGAAAAGGTTCTATATGCACAAAAAATGTATTATTGTGTTTTTTTTGTATAGCTTTTTTAGAGTTGCATCCAGCTCTTCATGACCCTTTTTGGAGTTTTCTTGACAAAAATACTGGAGTAGTTTGCTATTTCCTTTTCTAGTTCATTTTATAGATTAGAAAACTGAGGTAAAAAGGGTTAAATGACTTGTCTAGGGACACATTAGTTGGTAAGTAATTGAAGTCAGATTTGAACTCAAGAAGATGAGTCTTTCTGACCTTAGTCACAGCACCCTATTCATTTAGTCATCCAGATGCCTGAGGCACACACATACACACACACACACACATACATACACAAACACACACACATACATACACAAACACACACACACACAAACACACACGCGCGCGCGCGCATGCACACAAATGTAGGGCCACTATTTTTCTTGGTGGTAAAACAACTAATAACTGAAAGAGATGTCTATCATTTGAGGAACAGCTGAATAAATCATATAGTATAAATGTGATGGAATGCTATTTTGCTTTAAGAAATGAAATATATCATTAAAATTTTCAAATATGATTTAGAAAGGAAGTACATGATTTCAAAAAGATGAAAGACTGATATGACTTTACACAGACTGAAGTAAGCAGAACTAAAAGAATTTACACTATGGCATCAATATGATAAACTGATAAGGAATAAAATGAGCAAAATCAGAAGAACAATTTATGCAATAACGATAACACTGTAAAAAATAACTTTGAAAGCTGTAAGAACTGAAATCAATATAATGACCATTCATGATTTCAGAGCACCAATTATGAAACATGCTATCCATTTCGGAGAGATGATAGATTTAAGGTATGTAATGAATATATATCTTTGTATACAATTATTGAGGGAATTTGTTTTGCTTGACTAGACATGTTTGTTACAATATTTTTTTCCCTTTTCCATTAGGTAAGAGAATGGGAAAGAGAGAAAATAGGTTTCTACTAATTAAAATAATAGAGAAGAGGTTTTACAGATGTGACTTGTTATCTGCACTTTCAGATGATAATAACATTGTATTGTAATTTTATTTAGCAGTTTTATTATTTTTTTACAGGAGTCCTTTCAACATGTGGAAGTAATGGGTAAATATTTGTAATATAAAAACAACACATATCAATAAAATTTTTAAACAGCCATGCAATCTATTTCCACAAACAAGCCATCAAACCAAGTATATGAACATTTATTGGTCACAGTAAAGATGGGCTTTTCTTTTTACAAGTTGCTGCTGTATAGCTTCATTTTGACAGAGAATTGGGATTTTGCCAGAAATATCTAAATTTGTATCTCTACAAGAAATACGAAGGCCTGGACACTTGTGATCCAAATATAAGATATAAGGGGGTTAAAATGAAGCATTTGAGAATAGTGGATAAAAAGTCATTGTCAAGGGGGCAGCTGGGTTAGCTCAGTGGACTGAGAGCCAGGTCTAGAGTTGGGAGGTCCTAGGTTCAAATCTGGCCTCAGACACTTCCCAGCTGTGTGACCCTGGGCAAGTCACTTGACCCCCCATTGCCTACCCTTACCACTCTTCTGCCTTGGAGCCACTACACAGTGTTGACTCTAAGATGAAAGGTAAGGGGGTTTTAAAAAAAAAGTCAGTGTCAGGGAAATGTATTTGGCACCCTTTTATCAAATACTGATTATGTGAATCTGAGAAAGTTGCTTAAAATCATAGTGCCTGAGGAAACTATCTATGATAGTTCTTTCTTTTATAGATACTTCAAACTCCTTTTCTAAGATCAGATTGTTAAATATCCCTATTTCCTGGATAATAAACATATGTGTGTATGATATATATATATATATATACATATACACATATATGTGCATTCATTTAGAGATATGTACATATAATTATATTTGAATTAAAATTCATGTATGTATCCATATCTATTGATATGTTTATAGGTAAATGAAGAATCCTACATTTATTTTTAAATGATCAATTTTGTCAATAATATGCCTATTATTTTTATAATTATAATTGTCAATATTATTATGTTTGAATTAGTTATGTATTATAATTATAGTTAAATTTGATCATTCTTTTTACAATGATTTCTTTTGTTATTTCACTTTATTTCTATTTTTTTTTTGCAAATTCAATTTTCCTCTTTGCTATTTTTAAATCAGGTTAGATAGAGATTTGCTTAATTTGTTAGTCTTTTCAAACAACTTTAATTTTGTTTATCAGTTCTATAGATTTCTTGTTTTCTATTTTATCTACTGTCCTCTAATTGTCAAGATTTTTTATTTAGAGCTACTTTGCAGTTTATTTGTTGATTTTCTTTTTAAAATTGGATAGCCTATTAATATATGTCTCTTCTATTTTATTAACATGTTTCAAATGTATACATTTCCTCTGACTACTATTTTACTGCACTGACAAAGTATGCATGTTGTCTCAAAGATTTAATTCTTTCACATAATTATTAATTACTTGTTATTTGTTCTTTGAGCCACTCATTATTCAAAGTGTCCTTTTAGTCTCTAAGTTTGTGTCTTTTGCCTTGGTTCACTTAATTAATTATTATTTTCACCATTTTATGGTCTACAAAGGTTGTCCTTTTACATTTATTTATAATTTCTTTGTGTCTCTAAGCTTGATCTAGTTTAAAAATAATTTTAAATTAATTTCTTTTTTTAATTAAAATTTCCATATTTTCCCCTAAAATCCTTTCCTTTTATTCACCCAGAAATCCATCACATTTAATAAATAGCATTTTTAAAATAAAAAAAGAACAATCAACATAACTGATCAATACATCAAACATGATCAATTTTTGTAAGATGCCATGAGGTATGTTAAGAAATAGGTATATATTTTTAATATTCCCATTCAGATGATTCCATTACATTTTCCAATAGCTCATCCATTCTATATTTTCCTTCTGTTTGTCTTAATATTTATTTTGTCTATCTTTGTCAAGAAAATTAAATGTTCCTACAATTATGATGTTACTATATATGGTTGAAATTTTTTTTATGTTTCTTTGGTTTCTTGTCTATGGTTACTTTAAATATAATGAAATCTTTCTGTTAAATTCTTTTGATTTTGTTAATTTTAAGTTTTACTTTATCACAAAACATAACTAAGTTCCTGCTTTTGTGGATATTTTTCTGATATGGAACAAAGTTTATATGAGTCTTTAATATTAATTTTGCATATTTGTATATATAGGCCTTGTATCTATGTTTCTTATATACAACTAATTATTTTGTTGTTAATACATTCTGCCACTCTTTATTTGATTGTACTATTTAACCCATTACATTTAAAGTTATGATTTTAAGATGTTTCCCTCAGTTTATTTTTTTTAATTTATTTTTATCTCTTTCCTCTTCTATTTCAATACTTTGTCCTGGTGATTAGTTTTGTTTGCAATAGTTTGATTTTAGTCTTTTCCAGCAGGTCCTTTCGCAAGTACTTTGGATTTATTAAATTTTATTTTCCTTCCTTCCTTCCTTTCTTCCTTCCTTCCTTCCTTCCTTCCTTCCTTCCTTCCTTCCTTCCTTCCTTCTCTTCCTTCTTTCCTTCCTTCTTTCTTTATTTACTTTCCTCCTTCTTTCCCTTCTTCCTTCCCTTCTTCTTTCTTTCCCTCCCTCTCTCCCTCTCCCCCTCTCTATTCCCCTTTCCTTCGTATACTCTAATATGATTCAGATTCTGCTGGCCCCCTTTCCCCTTTAATATATCTTATTTTAAGTGGCATTTCTTTACACAGCCCTTTCTCAAAAGTTTTTCTTTGTTTTGTTTTTCCCCATTTTGTTTCTTCTTCTTGTTTATTCTAAATTTCATTATGCAGTGTCTATATCATTATTTATCCCTTTTCTATATCCTCTGTGTATCATTTAGAGATAAAACTTCCAAAGTGTCAAATCTGTTCTCCCTTTTCTACCTATTTTAATAACTAGATACTCATTTTGCCTGAGCCATATGTCAGCCATGTGATACCTGGGCAAGTCACTTAACCTCTTTGTCTCTCAGTTCTCTCATTTGTAAAATGATAGAGCTAGATCTCTCAGGTCCCTTCCATCTGTAGAAGTATGATCCTATGATCATAGATGGGGTAATTGTGGCAATATTTTCTGAAGTCTTTAAGATTCCCTGGAGTTGTTTAGAGAGTTGGATATCAAGCATGCACCACATAATGTTCATGGAACACACCTTTCAGTTTAATATGCATTATTAACAATATCTCCACTAGCCATCACTTTCCCAAGTTGAAATAATCAACAAAACAGTAAGTCAAGCCTTGATTTTTAGTGTCTGCCAATTTTGAAAGTGTAAATATTCACATTGAAAATGCAACAATAGGTTCTTGGACTCCTATGAGCTGGCAGCATTATATCATTGATTGTTTTGAACAGTAACTGTTAACCTGAGGATGAGAGGCATGGCAACTGATTTAATTGAACATTCAACCAATATTTCTTGAATATTCACTCTGTGTATCTCTCTGTAGATTTTACAAAAATTAGTAAAATTCAGACCCTTCCATGAGGGAGTTTAAAAATCTAGAAGATAGAAGCCAAGTACATGAATAATTATAATAAAAGGCTGTGTGATAAGCACTCAAATAGGGGTTCAAATAAAGGATTATATGAGTTATTTACCATCTTTTCTAGAATCCTTCATACAATCCTGAAGAACTGGGGCATATGCAGTGTTGACCACACTGACTCTCCAGGGTGTTAAAGGAAGAGCAAGAATGTGCCAGGTGCCCTTGTTGGTTTGGTTTGGCCAAAAGGTGGTATGTTGAATATGCCAACATTTTGAAGTGGAGTGTAATGAGTGGCATGGCTCTGTAGCTGGCAACAGATCATAGACTGCAGAGCATGTATCTAGAGCCAGAAAAATAGAGTCAAGGTTGGAATCAAGGGATAAACATTAGGTATGGAAAGAGGCCAGTTAGATCTGGAGCAGAGGCTGGGACCTGGTGGGCAAAGTGGAATTAAGGGTCTGCCTCCAGGTGAGGGCTTTGGCTCACCTAGATATCAAAAGTCAGAGAAAGTTTACATTCAAGAAGGCAGGCAAATAGAAGTCAGACACCAAGCAGAGTGACAGGAACCACAAAAGCAAGAAGACGGTGCAAGAATGTGAGCTGAAAGTAGAAGACAGCTAGGAACCAGGAGATGTAGTGGCAGGACCATATACTGTGTGGCATGAAAGGAGACTCAGGATACCAATGAGAGTTCTGATAACTCAGGCAGCCAGGAACTATAATATGATTCTCCTGGAGACATAGCTAGCCTGAGCTCTGTGGGCGAGAACTGAGAAGATAATTTATAGCCACTGGCTGAAGTGAACTTTGAGTGTATAATAGGGATTTCAGAACTGACTGGCATTGTGGTATTTGTAATTCAGAGGGACAAGCACTGAGAGCATTTGTGACTCTCCTGATCTTTAAGCTAGAAGGAAGCTTTGCATAATGACCAGAAATTCTTAAGGAAACATACACAGTGTGATAGACAGAATGAGAAGAAAATGTGAGGATCTTAAGAGCTAAGCAGCAGCAGCAGCAGCAGTAACAGAAACAAAATAGAGATCAGCCTCCCCAGTCCCATTCAAAATGAGCTTAATGAGCTAAGCCAGAAAGAATCAGAAAGAAATGAATAGCAGAGGTAAAAAAGAGAAAGTGAAAGCATAGACTGAAAAGAGAAAGGAATAGGGACAGCTAGGGTGACAATGGGTATGTTAGACCTAGAGATGGGAGGTTCTGGGTTCAAATTTGGCCTTAGGCACTTCCTCTCTGTGTGACCCTGGACATGTTACTTTACTCCAATTGCCTAGACCTTCCTGCTCTTCTGTCTTAGAACCAATACTTAGTTTTGATTCTAAGAAGGAAGATAAGGGAAACGATAAGAGAGAGAGAAAGTAATAGAGGGTAGAACTGTGGTACCAAAGAGGAAAAAATTGAGGAGGACTATTGCCTTCTATAGGCATCTCAGAGAAACTTTGAACTCAAAGTACTGATTGCAGTCACTTTTTCAAGGTCTGAAGGAAGCTCCCCAAATGATATAAGCTTTCCCCAACTTCCTCTCCTCATTCCTGACTAGTAACAATCACTGTAATATACTCTGTTCATTTCTTTTATTTGAATTTTGCATTAAATAGAATGTGGCTAGCAGTTAACTTAAAGATAAACATAAATTTGAATTATGGTAGAGAGCCAAACATCTCTCTAGAAATTAAGAATTTTCTCAACTCAGGCTTGGAATTGTTGTTATTATATACCTAACATTTCATTTCATATAAACTCCATAAGACAGCATAACAGAAACATATAGACTTCTGAGGTCATTATATTTTCCCTTGGCTAAAAACAAAATAACTGTTCCTGATATTGATTAAAATTTTTTTTATTTTTCATATATAAATGTTTCCCTTTTTTTCTTTCCTTACAAATGGGGAAGGGAGGAAAGGATGTGAGAAGTACTATCAGATCAAATGTACTCTTCACAGCTGACATCCCCAATTATAGTGTTACCTGTGAATGGAGGAAAGAGTATATTTAGAAAGGGACATCTCCTTTCAGAAAGAGGGATTTGGAGTGTCAAATTTCAAGATCAGAAAACAAACTTTTATCAAGTACCTATAACATACAGGGCATTAGGTTAGGTACTGAATATAGAAACACAAAAATGAAATAGTCCTACATTTCTTTTTTTCACTTAATTTTTTATTTTACTATTTAAAATCAATTTATTTTCAATTATATGTAGAAATAACTTTTGCTGATTGTTTTCTGGCATTTTAGGATTCAGATTTTATCCTTTTCTCCCTTCCTCCTTATCCCCAAAGCAGTAAATAGTCCAATATTGATAATACTAATGATTTCATGTAATATATATTTCCATATTGCTCATGCCATGACAGAAGATATATATTACACATACAATAAAAACTCATGAAGGAAATGAAGTGGAAGATTGTATGCTTTGATCTGTAATGAGAGAGAGAGAGAGAAAGGAAGAAGGCAAACAGATGGGTTTTGCAAACAGAAACTGGCCTCATGCACAGAACTTTTTAGACCCCATTCTGAAATGATAGGACTACTTAAAAGGAGACACAGGGAGGCAGATGAGATCTGTTATTCCTGTTCTCCAGGAGGAGCAGTGAGAAAACTTCCTCGAGGGGAATCTGTCTTGGCCTAAGGGAAGTTTACTTACCTGTTCCTGAGAGCTGGAGGTTTCTGTGTTCCAGCTATCTGAAGATCCAATGATCCTGTCCATCCCTATCTCCAATTCCTGTCTTCTGGTATCCCTGTAAGCTCCTGGTTCCTGAAAGTTTTCCTGACTGTGTGTGTGAGAAGGCTGCCAGTACCCAATGAAACCTATTTATTTTTCTTTCTTTAGGACATAGAATTAGTAGTGATATTGCTGGATCAAAGGATATGCTCACATTTATAGGTCTTTGGGAATAGTTCCAAGTTGCTCTCCAGAATGATTGAGACAGTTCACAATGCCATCAACAGTGCATTTGGTCTCCCTATTTTCCTACATCCACTCCAACATTTACCATTTTACATTTCTGTCATATTAACTGATCTGCAAGGTGTGAATGGGTACCTCAGAATTGTTTTGATTTTAATTTTTCCAATCAGCAGTGATATAGAGCATTTTTTCAAATATAAATATTTTCTTTGCTTAAGAAACCTGTTCCTATCTTCTGACCATTTATTAATTGGGGAATGGTTTTCATTCTTATACACAGCTCTCTATATCGTTGAGAAATGAGGTCTTTATTATAGAAACAGCATAGACATTTTCCCCCAGCTTTCTACTTTCCTTCTAATTTTGGCTGCATTTGGTTTCTGGTAGAAAAATCTTTTTTTAATTTAGAACAATCAAAATTATTCATTTTACATCTTGTAATCCCCTCTATATTTATTCATAAATTCTTCCTTTATCCATAGAACTAACAGGTGCAATAATCTACTTTCTCCTAATTTGCCTTTGGTATCATCCTTAATGTCTAAATCACATATCCATTTTTCTTTATTTTGGTATACAGTGTGAGATGTTTGTCTATACCTAGTTCCTGCCAAAACGGTTTCCAGTTTTTCCAGTAGTTTTTGTCAAATAGCGAGTTTTTGTCCCAAAAGCTTGGATCTTTGGGTTTGTCAAACACTAGATTACTAGGGTCATTTACTAATGTAATTGTATACTTAATTATTCCACAGATCCACTACTCTATTTCTTAGCCAGTTTCATATTATTCTGATGATAACTGCTTTATAATAAAGTTTGAGATCTGATGTCTGCCCACATACTTTTCATTATGCCTTCCTAATCCTGGGGGACCATAGGCTAGTCATACAGATCTACTTGTTTGTAGTAGGGGATGGAGTTTAAAATTTTGAGTGTTCAAAACACATTATATATTGTTGGGGAATCCCTGGGAGCCAGTGAGGCAGAGATGAGGAATATCGATAAAGGAAATATTCACATGACCTGTAAGGCCAGAAAATTTAAGTCCAATATAGAAAAACAACATTAGTTCAGGCTTCTGAGTTAATGCTCTATCTAGGCTGGCTAGAATACTGCAAAGGTCACTGTGTTGTCTGGACAGAAAGCAAAAGAACCGAGTGAGACCATTGTCTGTTAAGCGGCAGTCCTCTGGAGTTTGTCTGTGTTTGGGTTCCTCTGTGTTGCATGCTGTATTGTGAGTGTCTGAAGATCTAAAAGCACAGTATATGAAAAAAGATCTTAAGCAAGGATGCTGTATCACAAGGTTAGCAGTAATTGTGACTTGGTCTACTCTTTTTTTAGGCTTCTCTCTCTTTTTAATCATGCTTGTGCCTGAGGTCATGGGACTGGCAGTCAGGGATCATGGGATCCTGATTAGAGGAGGGTAAGAACAATCCTCAAGTTCACATTATCATCTTTTTTTTCTCAGGCTACCAGTGTGGAAAGGTAGAAAAACAGTGCAAAATGTCAAGAAATGTTCAGATTAGCAAGGATGCCTAACTAGCTAAGAAGGGTCCAGGAATCAGGGGAATTCCATGAGGCCAGCTTAATTTCATGGAACCTTTTTTTTTTTCTTCAAGAGAACTTTTTCTCAGGGACTTCTGGAAACCTTCTGTTTTCCAAGCGCACCCTTGCATATGTGTATACAGAAGGCTGTTGAGCTGATCCTGCCACTGATATATGATGATGGCGACTGGCCTGATTGCCCCTGAAAATTGGTTTATGCATCATCTTCAGCAAGTTACCAACCTCTGGCAGAAACTATATGCACAGATTAAAACAGGAGAGAGGCAAAAGAAATCATGTAAGTCTCTTGGAAAGAGGTGTCCTTTTGTGAAAGGTGGATCTTATCACAGCTGTGAGGTAAGAAGTATTTTACCATATCTCCAGCCCCTGAGGTTAAAAAACAAGTAATAAGAACAGGAGATAGGATAAGATGTAGCTGGTACAAAGTAACACAGAAGTAGATGGTGGTTTGATAACAGCCTTAAGATTCACAAGGGATGGTACAGAATGTGGGTGTCAAATGAATTTTAGATGTTATTCTTCTCATTCTTTTCTCTCTTCTGTAGAGTGGGGGAATAATCACAGGCGAAACCTACTTTGTGGGCCAAAGAACCTTAACCAGAACACTTAAGTACCCCGGCACCAGTAAGATTTTATTCTGAACCTGGACTCTCTCATTTTCTGCCCAAATTGTGGACTTGTCAGATTCATCAGGTTCTGTCTTAATAAGCATTGTATAGCAAGATAATAAACAAGTTGTCTAGAAGGGACTAGGAATAATCCTATATGGAAGAAAGGGGCCAGAGTAGATGACCTCTGGAGCTCCTTTCTAGGTTTATATTTTTATTTAATTCATTTTACCCCCTGCAAATTTTTAAAATTGAACTTTCTGCAGCAATGCCTGAAGGCATAGGCACAATAAATAAAGACTCAATGAATTCAATTTTTATTTTTTAAAAGGAGCTTTTTCCAGAAAGCAATAAAGGGAGTGAGGTGGCGGTGGGGAGGAGGGGAACATAAGATTCTAACCTCAGCTAGGCCCTCTCAGGACATGCTGACTGTGCATAGGGGAGGGCTTTTAAAATTATTATTATTTTCATATTTTATTGAATTTTATTTTTCCAAATTACATATATATGTATATTTTACAGTCCTTGTTCCCTATCTCCCTCCCACCTCCTCCTCCTCCTGAAGAAAGCAGGTATTCTGATAGAAGTTTTATGTATATGATCACATAATACATATATCCATTTTCATCATGTTATAAAAGAAGACACATATTGCTTATAGTATATACAAATTCATGAAGGAAATAAAGTAAAGAATGGTCTATTTCAATTTGCATTCTGTTCTGTTCCTTGCCTAGTAGTAAATGCCCTTTTTGTTGTTGTTATTGTAGTGAGTTTCTTGGAT
Source organism: Gracilinanus agilis (assembly GCF_016433145.1). Taxonomy (NCBI): domain Eukaryota; kingdom Metazoa; phylum Chordata; class Mammalia; order Didelphimorphia; family Didelphidae; genus Gracilinanus; species Gracilinanus agilis. The sequence continues at coordinate 160,523,764 of NC_058132.1, forward strand.
TTGTCCTAGATCTTTGCCTTGTTCATAATAGTTATTCAAAATTGATTATCAAACTTTATTGTTATTGTATGCAATGTTCTGGTTCTATTCACTTCACTTTGAATCACTTTGTATAAGTCTTTCTAGGTATTTTTGTGATCTTTTTTTTGACATTTCAAAGGGCATAATAGTATTCCATTATGAACATATACCACAACTTGTTCAGCCATTCCTGAATTGATGGACATCCCTTCAATTTCCAGTTCTTTGCCACCACAAAAAGAGATGCAATAACTATTTTTCTCCAAGTACATTTGTTTCCACCTATCTTTAATCTCTTTGAGATACAGACACAATAATGGTATTGTTGGGTCAAAGTGTATGTACAGCACTTTTGGGCATGGTTCCAGATTATTCTCCAGAATAGTTGTATCAGTTCACAACTCCACCAATAGTGTATTAGTGTTCTATTTTTTCCACATCCCCTCTAGCATTTATCATTTTCTCTTCTTGTCATGTTAGCTCGCCAGATGGGAGTGAGGTGGTACCTCAGAGTTCTTTTAATTTGCATTTCTCTAATCAGTAATGATTTGGAACACTTTTTATGGCTGAAAGTTTTAATTTGAAAATTTCCATTCACGTTCTTTGAATTAGGAAATGCTTTGGATTCTTATATATTTGACTCAGCTCTCTATTACATTTGGGAAATGAAGCCTTTGTCAGAAAGATGTGCTATAAAGATTTTTATCAGTTTATTGTTTGCCTTTTAATCTTCACTACATTGCTTTTTTGTGTGCAGAAACTTTTAAATTTCATGTAGTAAAAGTTATCTAGTTACATTTCATAATGTTCTTTGTGTTTATTTTTATCTAAATTCTTCCTTTATCCATATGTCTGGCAGGTAAACTATTTTGTCTTCCTCCAATTTGTTTATTCTTTCTCTTAAAAAAACAAAACAAAAAACAAAAAAAAATATCTTACCTTCCATCTTACAATCAATACTATGTATTGGTTCCAAGGCAAAAGAATGGTAAAGGCTAATTAATGGGGGTTCAATGACTTTCCCAGAGTCACAGAGCTAGGAAATTTGAACCCAGGACCTCCCATTTCTAGGCATAGTTCTCAATTCACTGAACCACCCACCTGACCACTCACCTTTTATTTATAAATCATGTATCCATTTCGACTTTCACATTGGTATATGGCATGATGAACATGTTGATCTATGCATAGAGAGGTCTTTCACAGTGTTTCTGAAGGCCACTGAAGTGGTAGGATTTTATCATATACCAGGAATCCCAAGGAGAAGTATTATTAGAGGGAAATGATCGGCTCCCTTAACTCTAATGAGCCTGCCACTAGAAGGAGGTCTGGGCAGAAAAATCAGAGACAGAGAATGGTAGATGATCACACACACACACACACACACACACACACACACACACACACACACACGTAAAAGATATATTACATGAGGTAATGCAAAGAAAAGTGAGTATAACCAAGAGAAAATTGTACACAGTAACAACAATAATGTGTGATGACCAATTAGGAATGACAAATATATTCAACAAGACAAGGATCCGGGGCAGCTCCAAGGGACTCATTGAAAAATGTGAGAAACAAATATTAAAAATTGTTTTGGCATTCAATATGGTAAAAACATTTTTCAAAGAGAGAGAGATTGGTAAAATAATCCTGTGATTAGAAAAAGTCACAGTAGAGGTTTCATCTATGTTGGCTCGTTGTGTGTGATTATAGGTAAGTCCTTAAGGATTTGAGGACTTCAGATTTTTTATCTGGAAGATGGGAATAATATTAAAATTGTTCTTGATTGTGTTAGCTTTGGGCACTTTAGAAATGGAAACCTTGATAATAAATTGTTGGAACTCTATTCAACCCACCTTGTTTATGCATAATTTAGATAGGTAGATAGATAGATAGATAGATAGATAGATAAGATAAGATAAGATATATATAGATATAACAAATTGACTTTGCTTGGTTCTGTTCAGTTGTTTAAATCAGAGATTTTAACTCCTTGGAGAGGGGTTTGGGCAGGGAGACAGTGTAGCTTTAAGATGCTTATAGCCCTTCCAAGTCATATAATTCAAACCTTTACACAGACCATTATGCAATGGTGAAGAAACAAATTTTTGCAATCCAAAAAATGGTTGACAGTGAATATCTTTTCTTCATCATTGATTTAGTAGATTAACTTCCAGAGCTTTTCCATGATAAATAATACTAAATCTTAATTTCATGTGTTTTATTATATCACAATAATGGACACCCTTTCCATTCCTATGCTTTTAGTGCTTTTAACATTAATGAGCACTATATTTTGTCCAAGGCTTTTTCTTCATCTATTGATACAATCATTTTGTTATTAATGTGATTAATTATGTTAATTTCTTTCCTAATGTTGAACTACAACATTTCGGGTATAAATACAACTTAGTCATAATTCTTTTAGGGAAATATGGTAATAATATCTTTGCTGAGGTTTTTTATTTAAGATTTTGGTATCAAATTTCATTAGTGATATCAGTCTAGATCTTCTTTATTTTCAGTGTTATTTTGTCTCATTGATATATCAAGGCTATTTGTTTCACAGAAAGATTTTGGTAGAGTGCAGCACTTTCTTTCTTTTGGCTAGAGATTGCATTTCTTTTCCCATCATTTAACCTCTCTGGACTCCAGTTTCCTCATCTGTAAAATGAGGGGCTTGGACTATATGACCTCTGAGGTCCTTTTCAGTTCTAAATCTATGCTTCTCTATTCCTGGCCAACCATCTTGAAAATATTGGTTAGAAGGCAGACAGAATAAGAAAGGAAGGACATCTTAACACAACTTATCCCTCATTACTAGTGCTGAAAAATAACTCAAAGCTTATGTTCTGAGAGAAGATGAGGAATATCATTTCATAAAATGAAGGCATTATTATTACATACTTCATCATGTAATAGATAATGCTGAAAAATAGCCACTTTATTAGGTGCACTAGATAGAATGCTGCTTCTTGGAATCAGCAAAAATTGTTTGAATCCTAACTCAGCTGTTTACATACTCTATCTGCCTTAGTTTCCTCATTTATAAGGAATAAATGACATAACATTATTAAAAACTTTTTGTAAAACCCGAAGAACTTTATTATATATACATTTCCTTTATATACTTAAATATTATTATTATCCGTGCAGCCTTTGTTATTTCATTTGTTATATGATAGATTGAAACAAATGACTCAAGTTTAGTTTCAATTTTAAGCTATGTTCCTATATCTAGAATCAGACGTTCCTCTGACATCTCAACATGGTGTGTACTAGGCTAAATAGTTAAAAAAGAAACAGTGTGTCTCATATAATTATATAATGTGTGTGTGTGTAATTGTTGAGTCACTTCAGTTGTGTCTGACTCTTTATGATCACATTTCAGACTTTCTTGACAAAGACAGTAGAATGGTTTGCAATTTATTTCTCCAGCTCATATCACAGATGAAGAACTGAGGCAAGTAAGGTTAAATGACTTGCCTAGGGTCACAAAGCTAATAACTGCCTGAGACTGAATTTGGACTCATGAAAATGATTCTTCTTAATTCTAAGCCCCATAGTCTATTTATTATGCTACTTTAAGTGCTTTTATATATGTATCTTTATATATATGTATATATATATACACACATATCACATATGTATTATATATATGATATGATGTTCAACTTCATTTTAATATTATATATCGTATAAAATGTATGTGCATGTAAGGACACACACATATATAATATATTTATATTTACAGTTATTATTTATAGGTATGTACATCTACCTGAAAGTGGGCCAATTGGTTCTGTCCAAAAGAAGTATTCAGAACAATCAGGCTTATTGACTCTGACTTCAAGAGCAGGGTAAATAAATATCTGCATGTTTGAATGAATTTGGCTGTTTTTTCTCTGAATTCTCATTCACGAAAATAGATGAAATAACAGGCCCAGGAAGATTTAGTGACTTTCCCAAGGTTTCAAAGACAAGATCTAACCCCAAGACCTCCCAATAAAGGATTATAGTCCCTCACTGTCAGACGCTGCCTTCTCCATACTATGCTATCTACTATACCACATGCTTCATCTTCCAATCCATATTAATTATAACTTCATTTGGTTCTAAATATACCCTTATCATTTTCTCTGAGTTTGGGTATGGTCAATGTGACTATTTAAGAATAGTAAGATGCTTTAAATCATTTTTTCTGACAGAGCCCTTTGGCTATTTGATGATGGACTCCTATATAAAATAATACTTTTAAATACATAAAATACAAAAGCATTGCATTATAATGAAAACCAAATATACCAAAATACAATAAAAATATTAAAAATTACAAGTTCATAGATTCCCCAAAATCTCTCCCCAGATCCCTTAGAGATCCATGGACCCCAAGTTAAGAGCCATTGAAGTTTTCAAACCTATCCCTAAAGAAGCATTATTTTTTCCTTCTGCATATGTCTATGTACAGTCTAAGAAATGGCTTTAAAATATCATGTTGACAACAATATTTTAACTGCCCCAACATATATTGTCACTATTTTCACTTTTTAAAATTTATGTTCTGAAATATTTATGGCTGTTCTCTTTGTGGCAGCAAAATAATAGAAACTGAAGAGTTGCTCTTCAATTGGACAATGTTAAATAAGTTGTCGCATATGATTATTATGCAATACTAGTACACCATAAGAAATGACAGAGACTAATGAAAAGAAAAACATGGAAAGACTTACTTGAAATTATGAAGAGTGAAAAGAGCAGAACCAAGAACCATTTATATGCAGCAACAAATATGTATATTGTCTACCTTCAGAGAAAGAACTGATAAATAGAAATAAGCAAAGCATAGTTTGTTTTATATACAACTTTTTTTTGTCAGATGATGCTTTCAATGATGGAGGAGAAGGAGGGACTTATCTGGATATTTTAATGTAACAAATAGTCAATAAATAAATGGTGTCACTTTCTTCACAAATGATGTCAGCAACTTCTTATTTAAATTATGACATGGATCTAGTCACTAATGTCCCTCTGGTAACTGCCTCACTCAATATTTTTTATTCCCTTTACTTCCCTAAATACTTAGTAGTGATTTTTTTTTCTTGATGTTGTTTTTTGAATCTTGATATAGTTGTAGTTAGTCACCTGTGGGAAATGATTGTCCCATGTGAGCAGTAAGCATATATCAGTCTTTGTCCAGCTTCCTTTTTATACTAAATATATGTCAGAAGTTCAGGCATTGCATTATTTCATTTCTCTTAATTGAGTTATCTCTGATTGGATTCAGATGTTGCAAAAGTGAGGAATTAATATTTGACTTACCGATTAAATTATTTCCTTCCTTCTGCTGGTTCTCTGAATAACTAGGCTTTCAATACCACAATCAAGTGACTTAATAGTCACAAATATCATGACAGATACCACTTTCCTCCTGCATGTGACTACTAGGTTCTTAACTAGGCTAACAATAGCCATGTCAAAACACCTTAGTCTCTTCGATCCCAGATGCCAATTTCTTTTCTTATTTTGGACTCAAACAGAAGACCCATCTAGAAATGGAAGCCAGACAAGGTCAACATGGTTGTGGTTTGAAAAACATAGTAAATCTACAGCATCAGATCATTTTCTCAATCTTAGTGATGGTATAATGTAAAAACCCATGCTTCCAGGTAGAAAAAATGGCAAGTGACAAATGAACGGGCATAGAGAAGATAAAGATTATGTCCTTAAAGCAGGATCAAGCCCCCATTCCATGACTTTCCTATATAGGATCAAAATCCTACTTTTAATGTGGATGACCTAATTATATTCCTGTTGAAAGAATGGAGTATGAAGGATGCAAAGTTAAGAGATTTAGAAACATAGAGTTATTGAAAAATAAGGAAGCTGAAGATTTAAATGACTTGTCCAAAGTTAGTGGAAGAGCTGAACCTCAGCCTGAGGTCTTCTGCATCCTAATCCACTGTTCTTTCTGAAATCATCAAATCTAATTTTCAGTGTCTCATAATAAAACATGGTTTCCTTCTTTCTGGGACAGACCCATTTGGAAGGGGGAGAAAGGGAGGGAAGAGTTGAATATTCCAGAATTAAGCAGGCCATTATAATATTCTCCAGTATTTATTTTATTTGAACTCATCATTATTTTATAATCTATTAGTAATATTTTATTTTCTACCAATTACACATAAGAACTATGTTAGAATACATTTTTTTCTTTAATGTTGAGTTCCGAACTCTATGTCTCCCTCCATCTCCTATCCCCTCCCTAAGGTGAAACACAATATCCTTTGGTCCCCATTCAGTCTCCAACAGTTCTTGTTCTAAAAGAGGATGGCATTTCTTAGATGCTGTGTTTCATAAGAAAAAATAGTCAAAATAGACAGAGGAAAACAATTATTTCATTTATCACATATGAGAATTATATAAGTGAATAAGAATATGTATTTGGGAGAGTATATGACTTTTAGGACTTTTCCCATATGGGAAAGACTTAACTGTCTAAGGCTCCTAAATTTAGGTAAGAGAGAAATTGAATCATTAGTAATCTGAGGGTAAAAGAGATAAAATGCACCAAACAGAATCCACATACAAACACTGAGTAGGAGAGTTAATTCCTAGAATTCAGATGACAGAGACATATAATCACTAAAAGGACTTGTTGCCCTTGGCAGGCACAACTTTTCAAAATCAAGTATTGCTTTTTTTTTTTCTGGAAATGTTAAAGTATGTCCAGTTTTCAGAAGGAAAATTCTGACTCTCTTCTACCCTTGCTTTCTGAATGACAACTCTCTTTAGCTGTTAGCACTCAACATCGTTCTAATTCACTTAATAGTTCTCACATTAAGTGAGTGGGGATTGTCAGTCCTTATTGGGAGCTTCAGATCTCTAACATTTTTTACAAGGAGAATCCTAAAAATGTGGACTGTAGAACTGTTTGGAACCATGAAGATCATCTTGTCCAAACTCTTCATTTTCCAAATGCATACACTTTGGCTCCAAATAGGGAAGCAAGTTAAGCAAATAAGATTATTCAGACTCATTCTATGATTCATTGTGACAAAATAAAGCACACACACACACACTCACACACACACACACACTCACACATACACACACGCAATCTTCTGTCCCAATGTCAAAGGCCATAGCAGAGTCCTATGATGCTCAAACCATCACCACTTTAAAATACAAAGATACATATAACATTCATGATATTTCCCTTTCTCCATGTATGAATATATTTGTTTACTCACCCAAGCAACTGAATTTATCTGGCATTAGCCTGATGAGCCACCAAATCCTTTTAAATTGCATAAAATAGTTATACTATACCTTTGTCACTGCCTGAAAGATTAGTGCTGCCATTTTCCTTGCTGTGTCTAGAAATGGCTAGATCTTAGTTGTCTTAGCCAATTATAGCTGAGGCTTCCACTTTATGCCTATTTTGGGGGGGCAGTGTTGAAATTTATTTATCATCTCTGATAAGGATGACTTATTGTTGATAAGAAAGTAACAGGACACAGGAGACGATCTTGACTGTTAACTCATAGCTACTTCTCTGAAGTGCCATTGAGTCACAAGTTTATTATATATGAAAATTCAAACTCCCTATCACCCAAAATCACAGAGAAAGATTTACAGCTTCGCAGACACTGCAATTATTTTCAACAACACACAGAAACCTCAGAAACGTCAAGGTGAAGATAAGAGTACAAGGTTGGCTTATAGCTATCTCATCATCAGTTAAGTCTGGGAATATTTTGCTGGGTCAGGAAGTCCCTGAATTTTTCAGCCTTGACTGTCTAAAACAACTTTTGAGACCCAGCAGCTGTATTCCTGACCAAAGGGGAGAATGTTAACTTCTTGACTGTTGGTTTGCTAAGAGCTTAAAACTTTCCAAAAAAGAAAGGTGTGAATCAGAAAAGGAGTCAAAAGAGGAGTCTCAGATTTTTATCTATTTGAGACTGCTTCTCTTATTGGCTTCCAACAGGGCAGAATTCCTAAATTTCTAAAAATGCTATGAAGTATACCTCTCAGATATAGAGTACCTATAGTATTATATTATGATACATATTTCTGACTGTTGGGAGAAGAAATCAGAGAACAGCCGGGAAAAGATGTGATATAGAAGCTTAAGAGATTTGTTGTTTATCTCCCTAGACCAACAGCTTAACAAGAGTAAAAGGTTAATTTACCTGAATGAACTCTTCTTTTGTTTTGGTCATATATGCTATTAATGTGAAGCTTTAGGTTAGTTTACTTATTTACAATGTGCTGAAAGCTTCTCTTGTTCTCCATTGCCTTTTGGGTGATCCTGAATTTTTATTCTTGGGAGCCTGTAATGTGCCATGACTCACAGCCATACAATAATATCAGAAGACTATTCTGTTGAAAAGATGAATTTTTTTCAGGTAAAATTTTTTAAAACAGCAGTACCCTCTCCATTATCCTATCCTTAAACTTCTATGTTTCTCCTCTGTCCTGAAATATAATAAATAGCCGTAGAAATTCCAGATTTCTTTCTTGACTTCCATTCAGTGGCCTGGCTCTAATATGGCAGAAGAAAAAGAAATGAGCCCTAGAGGGAGCTTAGGTGAGAATATCTTCTAAGAAATTTTAGACTCCTTATACACAATGAGAATGCAGCGTACATTAGTCTACCTAGGAAGCTGGACCAACGTTGCCTCAGAGATTTTAGCAGAGCTGCTTGCTAGGCCAATCATTCATTCTTGGCCCTGGAAGCTACAATTTTCCTCAGCTGTCTTCAGAGCCAAAGAAAATTGCTCATTTGCATATGTGAACTGTTCATTAGTGTCAGAAAGAAATGCCCAAACAATGCCAATAAAAGTGTCAAACCAAACCAATTACTGCATTTGGGTGATTTTATTTCTTTTTAGATTAAGACTAGAAAGGAAATTATATCACTTTGTAAGTAACACATGGCAATGAAAGTAATGAGTTTTCTAGGAACATCACCTAATTTTCTTTTAGTAAAATAATACTCCAAAATTCCACTTGTTCTGTGATCTTAGTGATCCTATTGCAACTCTGTAGTGATGGACATTTCACCCCATCCATGTATTTGACCATCTTTAAACCTCACCCGTGAGGTCTTCTGATTAATTCAGAACACTGGCCCATCCTACATGCTAGCGGCAGTGTTCAAGTTCTCTTCACATTGACTGGGCACAATATGTCTTTTGTCCCTCATACTTGATAATCAGTACATTATTTTTTTCTTCCAATTATACATTTACCTAATGTCATCCCTTAAATCCCTTCTCTGGCATGATTCCTCATTTGTAATATATTGCAACCTGTCCAGTTCACCATGTATTTCTCTATTGTCTTTGAGTAAATCTTAAATTCTTTCGAAACTGTCATCTTCTATGACTTACAGCTATACAACATCACCATGTGTTTAAAAGAGGAACATTTTCCCCTTGGGGAAAAAACTTGGGGTCATTAAAAGAACTGTGAAATTTTCCAGAGTAATGAAACTCACCTTCCTACACTTGTTCCATTTGATTCACCTCAGTGTCCATTTACAATATCTCTCCCAGACAGGGGTTTTGATGACAAGTTCTGCATGTTGTTCATCAAATGTTCTAGACATTAGATATTATTCATCTTATTTTTTCTGCATAGATAGTTGGAAATATAACAGTTTAAGGTGATTATGGATCCCATTCAGGGGCTTTAAAAACTAAAGAAAATATAAAGAATGAGAATGCATATATATATGCATATATATGTATATACATACATATGTATATATGTATGTATATACATATATTCTTGATCCAACCAGATACTAGCCCTTACTTGAAGCTTTTGTTGATCAATTTAGGCCTCAGGGATTTTCTCCTTTTTTGAAATACCATTGTACTCATTGCCCCTATCATTCACTGAACACTTAATCATCATCTTTTATGACCTTGGAAAGATTATTTGACATTGCTGAGCTTGAGTTTCATTATCTCTAAAATGAAGGGGGATGACCTGGGAAGAGAGAGGAGTAAGAATTTATTAAGTGCCTACTCTGTGCCAGGCATTTTAAAATATTTATTTTAATCCTCAAAACACACTTGTACAGTAGGAGTTTTTATTATCAACATTTTACAGTTGAGGAAACTGGTAAATGACTTGCCTACAATGTTGCAGTTAGTGTCTATGACTGAATTTGAGTTCTAGTCTTCTTGACTGCAATTCCAGTGCTTTCTCAATTTATACTACTTAGCAGGGATGATCTATAAGGTCCCTTTGCATTTCCAAATATTTATAATCTATATACTACATTGTGAAGTCTTTTCTATTATTTATTGTCTTAAATTGTTATTTAACATTTACTGTGCGTTCCAGACAGGATATCAAGGAACACACACACACACACACACACAGATATGTGTTGATCAATTTTATTGTTATCTGTGATAAGTGATGTACTGATAAATGTTTAACAACCATTTCTCTGAAAAAAAGTACCATGGCACACTTTTTAATATGCCTTAATATTTTCTTCATCACTTTTTTTAAGTCTTGACAACCATAAACCAAGCCCTGATTTGGAGCATTTGTCAATTTCCTAAGTGTCAATACTCACACTCAAAAATTAACAATTGGCTCTCCTAATACTGTTTCTTCCATTAGACTGTGATAAGCAAGATATTTATGACATACAATACTACAGGGTAAATTAGAGGTAATCTCCGAAGGAAAGTATTTACATTGAAGGGGCAAGGGAAACGTCTCTTGTAGAAGGTGGGATTTGAATTTATGATTTAGGAGGCAAAGACAAAGAGGGACAACACATCAGGCAGCAAAAGTGAAAAGGCATGGATTTAGGAGAATGGGACCATTGTGACTATATCATAGTTTGTGGAAGGTAATAGATAACAAGAAGACTTGAACAGTAGAAAGGGGCTGGATTTTGAAAGACTTAAAAGCCAAACATGTCATTTCATATGTAATTCCGGAGGTATACAGCATCACTGAAATTTATGGGAGTAGGAAGTGGGACATGATCAGGCTCGTGCTTTATGGAAATGACTGGCAGCTGAGTGGAGGAGGTACTGGATTGGGGAGAAACTTCAGGCAGGCAGATCAGTCATTCAAGGGTAAACACAGCAGTTGGTAGAATTTTTTTGATGTCAAGGACCCTACTTATGGAGCCATCACTAATTTTAGATGTTTCTACTTACATTAACCCTCCACCACCATTTAGGATAAGGAAACTATTCTAATTAATTTGCATCACTTATCTATTTTAACTCCTCAACTAAATTGTGAATTTTTTGAGGGCTGGAGAGCATGTTTTAAGTATCTTTGTATCCTCTACATTTATTTTGAAGGGTTAGGTCTCAGTGGCACCATCAGCCACTTCTCTAATATTCACTAGGAAACATTAGGTTCTGAAATATCTCATGCCAACTATATACTATGAGCCCATCATATGTGCATTATGCGACATCTTACAGCAAATAGCTTAACACACCACTATGCACATAGTAGGTAGCCAGTAAGCATTTTCTCAGTAAATTGTGAAGGACTTGTGCCAGGTCTACTACACATATACTACTCTCAGTCACACGGCATCTTTCAAAATATAATTCTAAATAAGAACCTAAGTTGATCTTTAACACACTGGTAATAATCCTGGTCCAGACTACTAATAATAACAATAAATTCTTCTGTTAGTGCCCTAAAGTCTTCAAGACTCTTGATATATATTATTTCATTTGAGCCTCATACCTCACAATAACTGTATGAAGCAGACAAACTTAGTGGTCCCATTTTATAGTTGTTAAAACCAAAGTAAATAAATTTGTCATAGTCATAGAGCCAGTAAAGGTAAGATTTGAACAGGGGTCTCTCTTGACTCCAGGTGCATTCATTTATCAATTTAGTTGTAAAGAATCCATTGTATTATTCTCCAAGGTTATCCCTTTATCCCTGATTTCCTATAAGCTTTGCATATCAATATATTCATGTCAAGATGAAGTCTGAGACATCTTGGGCAGCATCTTGACATAGAGGTACCTGGCATCAGCTTTTGCAAGTAAAGAATAATTTGGTTTGAAAATTGCTGACTTTTAAATTATTAACACAAGAGCACACTAGGAAAAGGAGGGTTTCCTTAGCAAAACATTCTCATTGCACTCCTTTCTCTTGAAATTGTCACCATGCAATATGAAGAATTGTTTGATGTTGCTGAGACTGAGAAACACCCGTTCATTTTTTTCGTAAAGAAAAGCCTTTGTTTCTCAGTTTGATATTTTTCATGAATAATTGGAGACTGGGGAAATTGAAAAGGATTTTTGTTTCAGGCTGAAGTAAAGTGGTAAATATTCTTAAGAATCAAAACCTGCAAAACAGTAAGTGGTGTGTGTGTGTGTGTGTTTGTGTGTGTGTGTGTGTGTGTGTGTGTGTGTGTGTGTGTGTGTGTGTGTTTTAGCTGCTTAAGCATATAAATCCAGGGCACTGGAAAGCATAGAATATTAGTAATGGTTTTGTCACTCCCTGTGTTCATGAGAGGTCATTGTGAGAAATGCCTCTCTTAAGTCTCAACATTCTCCTGATAATAGCCATTATCCCAGCCAAAGCTTTATGGTTAGGCTCAGAAGATAGCCAATGAAATCAACTTGGCTCTGTGAAAACCTTTAAGGACTGTGCAAGAAGCTATAACTGCTTCTACTGCTCAATGACAGAGAATCCACCAGCTATTCTGGAACCATTTCTGTATCGCCAATAGCTTTCCTGCAAGTGGTTGATGCCCACCAGTAGCAGAGGGAAGTATGATCATCATCACCCTGCCTCCATTGACAGACTCCTTATCTTCATCACTAATGTCAATTAGAGGTAAGGTACTGGTTTGACACATTCCCTGTCCCATATGGGACATTTACCCCAATGGAGTCCTCACCTACTCAGAAGCATAACTCATGAGCCTCAATATATTCACTTTTGCTACTCAGCCAGAAGATGCAATAGGCTCAAAAGAAAAGCATTTAATAAAATGGCTTAGCAAGAAAATAACAATCAATCATTTTTCCCATCTATCTATCACAAATATCCATTCTATCACTGGGAAATCACATATAAGGAACATGTATAGTCTGGGTTTTTAAGTTTAGAGGTAACTCACACCTCTAATACCTGGGTTGCTAAATGTGATATCTGGTGAGATAATGCCACCCTCACTAGATCTATTAAATGAGATCCAATCTCTGATACATATGCTATCTCTGCCAGATGTTTAAGCATGACGTAATTTCTACTAGAGATTTCTTTCTACTAGTCTTGAGGGTAGTCAATACTCAGGATTCTTCTTCTGGGCCCAAAAATCTGGCTAGATTTACTAGGCACAGGTACAAGGGTTCTGTGCCCAGCTTCTCAGTCATTTGAATTAGTTACCTATAACTCATAAGAAAAATTGTTTCTGTCACTGCTGTTTTAGCTTTTAGTTAAAAACCTTTTCAGAAGTGTCTACGCCATTTTTGTTTGTTTTCCATTAGGAAAAGCATTTCTGATTATCAGTTCTTTGTCTGGAATGGAATCCCAATTTTTTTTAGTATGAAATGTAAATTTCTCTGCTTGGCTTTTTAACCCCTTAATTACCGGGCTTCAACTTACCTTCACAAAATTATTAGCTATTGCTCTCCTTCATACCCTCTATGATCCAGCAAATTAAACTTTTTTTTCTACTTCTCTCATACAATGCTTGTCTGATTGCCATAATAGCCTGTCCTTTTTGCCTGAGATGTGCTCCTGCATCACTCCTATCTCTTTGAAACTGTTGTTTTCTTCAAGACTCAGTTCAAGAAATTCACGATTTCTTTCACTTTTGCTACCTTTCTTCAATTAATTTCTTTGTATTTATTTTGTATATACTTTGTGTATTTATATATAATGTATATATACACATGTATGTATAAGTATATTAGTGTATCAGTATATTACATATACATATATATATATATATGTGTGTGTGTGTATATATATATATATATATATATATATATATATATATATTCTCTTGTGTAAAAGGAATTCCCCTCCGCATTATGTCACTTTGTTTGACATCAGCAACCAGGGACATGAAGATCCTTTACCACTGAGATGTGCAAGTATAGACTAACCCTCAGGGAAAGGAAGTTGAAACCAACAAGATAGGAAACTGATCCATAGACATTGCCCCCAGGTGGTGCCAAGCAAATTAAGGAACTATGATTGGTTCTTGAGATGTGACATGGAGAGCTAGTGAGTGGAGAATAAAGCTTATAATGTGAGACCAAGGAACTGCTCAAACTCTCTCTTTTGTATTCTTCTGGCTGGAGCTTGGAACCTGAAGGAATTCCTCTCAGTAGCAATAAGCTAAGCAACTCTCTACCTCTTTCCTACTTTTCCCTCTCTTTGCTATCACTACTTTGATGTAATAAAGCTATGAAAGCTATTAGCAGCCTAGCAATTTAAACTATTATACTCTCCCAATTGAATGTAAACTCCTTGATGGTGGGGTTATTTAATTTCTGTCTTTCATTCCTCAGAACCTACTACAGAGCAGCCTGGAACATAGTAGATACTTATTAAATAATTGTTGATTGATTAATTTTCTCATTCCACAAACCAAGATCCTTAGAATACAGTGGAAGTACCTGAGTTAATTGAGACTTTTAAACTAAGTCTATTTCTTTTTTTTTAGGTATATGTCATGCTCACAAAGTGAAGTCTCATTTTGATTTAGGAACAAAAAGTCTATGTAACTTCTTGATAAATTTCCCTTTGGGGATTTCTTTTTTCTCCTAACTCATTCTAGGGGTGATCTGTCAATGAAATTCCAGAAACTTTTGAGAATCTGATCTATTTCATCCTCTTAGGAATCCCAGATTGCTTTGCATTTCCTATATAAATTAGAATGAGTGAGCTCAAAAGCTATGCCCAGATGGCAAAATCATTATCTTTCCACTCACGAATCCTATTTCAGATCCTTCACATATTTATGTGACTACAGGAAAACCTAGAAGAAAAATAAAATTCAAGAACTTATATATCCCATTATAATATATCAATTAGCTAATCAATACACATTTATTAAGTACCTATGATGTCTAAGTTATTGTGCTAAGAGCTGAAATGGATAGATAGAGATTATCTATAGATATAGATTAAGATACATGTTTTAAGTCAAAATCCTCAATTCTATAAATCCATCTCACTCTTTCTAGTAGAGATACAATGATTGATCAATAACTACAATATGGAGATTATTATCAAATGAGGAGAAAAATTACTTTGTTATGTCCCTCATGTGATTATCATAAGAATTAAGTGAGATAATGTATATAAAACACAAAGAACAATACAAATTCTAGCTACTTTTATTATCATCATTATCATCATCGCCATTATCACTATCACCACCATCATTATGATTTCCAGCACAATTCATTAGAAAGGAATTCAAAAGTTCATATTCTATATCTTTTGTCATAGACTAAACCTCTTAGGTTGTTTTCAAAATGATGAGAGGTCCTAATACAAACTAAGTTCTTCCTGTGCAGTGGAGGAATAATCTTTAACATTATGTCTTTTCACTTATAAGAAATTAAGGGCAGAAAAAAGAAGGAACTGAGTTACATGTCTCTACAGTTTCTTTGGAGACAGAGAGAATAAAAGGAAGGTGAAAAACAAATGCAACAGAGAAAAATAAAAATACATATGAAGAGTGTATCTTATTTTCAAAGTAGAGCTTTTGAGATTTTTATCTTAGATTTTTGTCTTAGATTTCTTATATTTCTCTTCTCCCAGTTCTTAGAAGACTTTCAGTACAGTGTAGGAACTAAAGAAATGCTTAAAATCCTAGACTTGACCTTAAAGAGCTCTAGCACAACCCCTTCATTTTAGAGATAAGAAAAAAGAACCCAGAGACTACCCTAAGACTGCATGACTAGTTGGTGGCAAAATAATTAGATTTCTCTATGTTTGGTTCTGTATGCTCCAGCTGATTGAATGAGAGTTAAGAGTGGGAGTGAGGGGGAATATATGAAATGAACACAAACAGGCAGATGTAGGAAATGAAGGAAAGATAGATGAATATCGTCCTTTAAAGAAAGAAATGAGAAAGGATTTAGATCTTAGCCTCCTGTCCCTGCGGCCAGAATGGGGCTCGTTGGAATGCAGATGGTTTAGACTTGATAGAAATAGCAGCATTCTAGTGTGAACCTCTTATCTATCTGCATGGTGCCAAAGGGTAGATACCCCACAGCCCAGACAGCACAGATCCATCAGACAGATGGGTACAGCTGCCACTCTCCCATTAGAGTACCACAGACAGACCAGACCCTGCACAAAAGCCTCAAGCCCCAGAAATCTACCCAGAAGTCCTGCAGGCAGGTGATGATTGTATACAAACTTTGTGTCTGGCTGCTATGTTCTGGGCTAGGAGGGAAAGAATATCAAAATACCAGGATACAAAACAAGGAGGGGAATTGGCACAGGAAAAAAATTTCCAAATGGTTTTGAGAGATTCAAGTGAAGAGGGGCAAGAAATAGGAAATCCAGAGAATCTTTATTCAACAATTGCAATTACTTTTTCCTAGTCTGATAGGATTTTCTTTAGATTCAGCAAATTGAAGAATTGCTAGCCACAGGAAGAGTCTATTTTGAAATCAGTAAACTATAGTCCTGTCTCCTACCTCAACTCACCTACTGAATTCTGGATCTCTGACCTTATTGATATAGCTAAAGGGAACAGAGTGTGTTTATCATTCAGATAAATTCCCAGAAAAAAGCTTCTAGACATTTCTTTTTTTAATTTAAAAATTTTTAATTAATTAATTAAGAATATTTTTCCACGGTTACATGATTCATGTTCTTTCCCTCCCCTTCTCAGACCCTCCCTCTCATAGCCAATGAGCAATTTCCACTGGGTTTAGACATTTCATTTATTATTGAAGGGAACTTTTTCAATGTTCAGTTCTCCTGCCTCTCCTTATATAGTATCTCCCTCTGTTCTCATTCACAAAGTTCAGATACTTATGAATAGTCTATTCAGTGTGTCACTTCCCTTTCTGGAACTTCTTCCCAAGTACACCTGGCACAGGTGGGCTGAGTCTCCAGAGGATGACCGAGACTCCTACTCTCAGATTTCTAGGGAAAGCTAAAAGAAGTTTGTTTTTTAAGTAATGCAGATTGAGAAACCCTAGCTGGTATTATCCGCATTGGTCATAAATAAGTCATTATTAACTAGCTTTTAGATTTTAGAAATATAATATAATAATAATAGTTTGTATAAGCATTCTCCTTTCCACCCAAACTGTAAATATATTATCCTTTTGCACACACAATATTCAAGAGGAGAGAAAACTCAACTCAGAGGACACAAATGGCCAAAGGGTAAACTCAATTCTCTTGATTATTAAAGATCTTTTTCTCTCTTTTTAAAATAATCATTAAGTTCCCTTTAGGTGTAGCTCCCTAGTGGACTTTGAGGATTAATTTCTTTCTAAAATCCATGGACAGCATTGTCTTTACCATGGCAAGGGAGATCATATTGCCTGAATACAGGTTTGTTCCCTGAATGGCTATCTTATGTTTATATCTGTGTGTCTTTATGTTTGTCCTTTGGAACACCTTCTCTCTTCTGAATGAAGTTTTATCCTTATTTCTTCCTTTTTCTTATGTCATGATTAAATGAAGTGGGAGTGGGGAGGAAAGAGAAGGAAAAAACTCTCACTTATTGCAAAAAATAATTAACTTCAAAAGAACTGGCTAAAAGTACAATCCTTAATTCCAAAATTGAATTTCCAAAAAATTTAAATATCTTTTGTCATTAAATATTACTCAATTATATGTAAAGCATTTTAACTTTCATGTAAATTTTTTTCTTGCAAATTCTTTCCCTCTCGCCCTTTCCCACCTTTTGAGAAGGCAAGCAATATGATATTGATTACCATATTATAAAATCAAGTAAAACATTTCCATATTAACCATGTCACAAAACATACACACACACACACACACACACAAAACCAAAAGAAAAAAAGGAAAGGATACTTCAATCTGTACTCAGAGTTCATCAATTCTGTCTCTGAGGTTGGATAACTTTTTGCATTATTGATCTTTTGGAATTGTCTTGGTTCATTATCTTGATCAGAGTGGTTATCTTTCTTAGCTGATCATCCTTACAATATTGCTATCACTGTGTACAATGTTCTAGTTCTGCTCACTTCACATTGTACCAGTTCATTTAAGTTATTATTTATTTAATGTCATTTTTATTACCCTGTGTTTTGAAAACGGTGCATTTGATATTTCTGCTTTTCTGCATTTCATTGTGAGTTTTTTAATGTCATAATAGATGGTCAATTTTTAAGGTACCACTATAACTGAGAAAAAGGTGTAATCCTTTCTATTCCTATTCAGTTTTCTCCAGAGATTTGTCATGTGTAACTTTAAAAAATTCTTCGGGGCACCTGGTTAGCTCAGTGGATTGAAAGCCAGGACCAGAATAGGGAGTTTCTGGGTTGAATTCTGGCCTCAGACACTTCCTAGTTGTATGACCCTGCCCCTTCCCTATCCCTTACCATCTTCTGCCTTGGAACCAATATATGGTTCTAAGGCAGAAGGTAAGATTTAAAAAAAAAATCTATTTGTCTCTTTAACTTCATTCTTATTTATTTTATGGTTAGGTTTATCTAGTTTTGAGAGGGGAAAGTTGAGCTCTCCCACTAGTATAGTTTTACTGTCTACATATTTCTTCCTGTAACTCATTTAGCTTTTCCTAATAAAATTTGGATGCTATGACATTTGGAGCACTTAAAGTTAGTATTGATAATCTTCATTGTCTGGTAATTTTTAAGAAGATGTATATTACTTGCTTATCTCTTTTAATTAAGTTTAATTTTGCTTTTGCATTTTTTTTTATTTTTCATTTGTTTTGTTTTGATCATGATGGCTATTGGTCCATTAAAAAAATCAGTTAAAGCATAATAGGTTCTATTACAGTCCATTATTTGAACTCTGTGTCTTTCTATTTCAGATACTATTGGATTCTAGTCTCTAATCCATTATTTTATTTGCTTTCTTTTTTATGATTGAACTCACACCATTCACATTAACAGTTATAATTATTAACTCTTTATTTCCCTGAATCCTATTTTCTTCTGTTTCTGTCTCTCTTTGTGTCTCTGTCTCTCACTGCATCACTGTCTGTCTTTCACTCTGTCACTGTTTTTCCCTATTCATCTTCTAAGGTATAGTTTGCTTCTGCCAACTGTCTTCCTTTAAAACCTTTCTTTCTTTTAACATCTTCCTCTTCTATTTCCCTGTCAAGTGTATATGTGTGTCTGTATGTGTGTGTGTGTATTTTTGCCATTTTTGAAATAATTTAAATGAGCAAGTTTTAAGGATTGTTTCCCCCCCACCCCAATTTCCTTCTCCACTATAAAAGCTCTTCCTTGCATTCCTTTTTTATGTCAAGATAATTTTCCCCAATCTTCCTCTCCCTTCTCTCAAGGAATTGCTAATTCTCACCTATTCAGTTTTTTCCCCCTTTTATTTTTAATGTCATTCCAACATAATCAACTTATTCCAATACCCTCTCTTTGTATAGATTCCTAATGGCCCTAACAATGATAAAATTCTTAAATTGACATTTATCATCTTCTCATACTGAAATATAAACATTTATTGATTCCCTTATTATTTCTTTCATGCTTATCTTTTATATGCTTCTCTTGACCCTGGGGTTTGAATGTCAATTTTTATATTCAGCTTTAGTTCCTTGATTAGGAATGCTTTTAAAATTTTCCATTTTATTAAATATCCTTTTTTCCTTGAAGGATTATATTAATTGTGCTGGATAAGTTATTCTTAGTTGTATTGCTGGTGTTTTTACTGTCTGGAAATATATTCTGAAACCTCAACTCCTTTAAGGTGGTATTGATAAAACTTATGTAATCTTGACTATAGCTCCAGATATCTCATGGTTTCCTGTTTTTTTTCATTTCTTTGATTCTGCTTTATTGTTTCTTGATTTATCATGAAATCATTATTTTCTAGTTGCTCTTTTCTGATTTTTATGGCCCGATTTTCCTCTGTCCATTTTTGGTTCTCCTTTTTCAATTAGCCCATTCCTTCTTGCATTGCTTGCATTTCTATTCCCCATTTTTCTTCTGCCTCTCTGTTTTCTGGGAAATTGGGTACCCTCTTAAACTTCAGTCCTTCCTTGATACTATTTTTAGCTTATTTTCTGGGTTTTTCTAGTTTTAGTTCTTCAAAAATGGTATGATGGTCTGAGGACTGAGAGCTCTGAGAGCCCCCACCCCTTGCTGATTCAATTAACCATTGATATCCTGGGTTGAAAAATTTTGGTTTTTCTTTGATCTATCAGGTCAGGAACTATTCAAACTGTAGCCTTAGGCTTAAGTATGAGCTTTTGGTCTTACTGTCTACTTGTTCTAATCTGGCATACCCTTGATTACTCTATCCTGGACCTCTGGCCTCAAATTTAGGCAAAAAGGTCCTGGCCCCAATTAGTACTATCAGCCACTTCATACTGAGATCTCTGTTCTCACCCCAAACCCAGATTGGGACTCCTGGATTTGCTCTGGGCCCACACAGATAATACCATTTCAATACAGACTGCCCTTGACTGGAACTCCAGATTTCTCCATCAATTTAAAATTTCAAGGGGTGTGGATTGGCTTGGGTCATGATTTGACCAGGCAGGATCTCAGGATCTAATTAATGGCTTGGGCTTAGGTTCCAAACCTGGAACAGCAGATGTGGGGTGAAGGTATGTGTCTTACTCTTTGATTGCTTTTCAATCCTTGCTATAGCCTACTCCCCTCTCACCCCAGTGCCCCAGATGTTCTCTGCCTAACTTTTGGATGTTTATTTCCTTGAAAGTTGTTTCACTCTATCTCCTTCTTAGTTCTTTCACTTCTGTATTGATTTTGTGTTGATATTTTAATATTGGTTGGAGAGGATTCTCTTGGTGACTCAGAGCCTCTCTATTCTACTCTACCATCTTGGCTCCCACCCTGGAAAACTCCAGAATATTTAAATGAGTATTTTCTGGCTGACTGCTTTAACTACTTTCTCTTTAACTTGTGTTCTCCGTTACTGTAATATTTATGGTTTTTTTTTTATTCTGGGATCTCTTTTAGGTGGCAATAGATGGATTCCTTAATGTCTATTTTGCCATCTGATTCTAGGATATCAGGGAAATGTTCTGTGATAATTTCTTGAAATATGATGTCTTAACTCTTTTTTAGATCAACATTCTTAAAAATCTCTCTCTTTGATTTATTTTCAGAACAGTTTTTTTAGTGAAGCATTTCATATTTCCTTCTATTTTTTAATGCTTTTGACTTTGTCTTCTTGTTAATGATGTCTTATGGAATCATTAGCTTCCACTTCTCCAATTCTAATTTTAAGAAATTATTTCCCACCATTCCCTCTCTCTTCCTTTTTCTTATTCCACTCTAGAGTATACTTATTTTACCCTCTCTAAGCCATTCATGATGAGAGTAAAGTTTAAGCACTGTCTGTCACCACCCTTAAGTTCCCTTCTCTATAATGATTTCTCATGCTTCTTCATATTATATAATTTACTCCATTCTGTCTCTCACTTCTCTCTCTCAGTGCAACCTTTTTTTTAGCATTTACATACATATCATATCATCATAATCAGCTTACTTCTCTGCCATCTTTCTGAATAAATTCCTTCTATATTCTCTACCAATGAGGGTAATTTTTGAGAATTATAGAAATCCTCTTTCCTTGTAGACTTATAAATATTTCGACCTTAATGAGTCCATTAAATTTTCTCTTTCTTGTTTACCTTTTTTGGGCTTCTCTTGTGTCTCATGTTTGGACTTCAATATTTTGTTTAGATCTGGCTTATTCCTCAGGAATGTTTGGAAATCTTCTATCTTATTGAATGCTCATTTTCTCCCCTAAAATAATATACTCAGTTTTACTGGATAGGTGACTCTGGGTTTTAAACCCAGATCTTTTACTTTCCTGAATATCATATTCCATGCCTTTTGATCCTTTAAAGTAGAAGCTGCTAGGTCCTATGTGATCCTGATTGTAGCTCCATGGTATTTAAATGGTTTCTTTCTGGCTGTTTGAAGTATTTTTTCCTTTGTTTGGTGGCTCTTGAATTTAGTCAATATATTCCTGGAAGTTGCCATTTGAGGATTTCTTTCTGGAGGTGATCTTTGAATTCTTTCAATTTCAATTCTATTTTCTTATTTGAGGATCTCTGGACAGTTATCTTTGATAATCTCCTATAATATGATATCCAAGGTTTTTTCTTGATCATGTATTTCAGGTAGTTCAATAATTCTTATATTGTCTCTCCTAGACCTATTATCAAGGTCAATGGTTTTTTATATGTGATACTTTATATTTTCCTCCATTTTTTCATTCATTTGATTCTGTTTATTGTTTCTTGATTTCTCATTAAATCATTAGTTTCTAGATGGTCAATTCTGATTGTTAAGGCCTGGTTTTCCTCTGTCATTTTTTGGTTCTCCTTTCTCATTTGGCCCATTTCTTCTTGCATTATTTTACTTTCTCATTGCATCACTTTCATTTCTCCTTTGTGTAAATAGAATTAGCCAGATCCCATTAATAGTCAAAAATCTACTCAACCCAGGCGTGCTAATGATGTCACTCCCACCTCCCTTAGTGGGGAGGGGAGACGAGTTACCCACACATGACAATAAGTAACAAATCAAGAATAAGGGACTGCCCTTTCGGCAGTCCAAATCAATGTAGAAACTGCCATTTGTCCATTTGAATTAGAGGTGGACCACAGGAAGTGATGAAAAGACATGATCTCTTTAAGTAAGTGAGTGAACTTCCTGTGGGGGCAGTTGCCGTCTGGAACTGGAGGAAGAAGCATCTCCTGAGACCACAGACAGCTTACACTCTGTATTGTCACATGGGTAAGTTAGGCTGGCTTCCTTGGCCTAGCTGGGCCAATTCTAAACTCTGCCTATCTGGCTGTTGGGCCCTGTGGCTTACAGCTTCATTTATTTAGACTTCTAACCTCCCTTTTCTCTTTATCCCTACTTTACCTACCTGATTGTAAATAAACTCCTCAACCCGATGCTGACTTGGGTCTGATTTAATTATGGAATCAACCTGAATTGTTGATTCCTGGCGGCCACATATTTTAATATATAGCTATAATAACTGAATTTTAATTCTTACACCTTGTATCAGTTTCATTTCTCTTTCCCACTTTTCCTCTGCTTCTTTTTTTATTTAATAATTTTTATTTTTTAGAAAAGTTAACATGGTTACATGATTCATGCTCTTACTTTCCCCTTCACCCCCTGAGTCTCCCCCACCCATAGCCAATGCACATTTCCACTGGTTTTAACATAAATCCCTCAGAATTGTCTTGGTTCACTGCATTACTGCCAGTACAGAAGTCCACCACATTCTATTTTACCACAGTGTATTGGTCTCTGTGTACAATGTTCTTCTGGCTCTGCTCCTTTCACTCTGCATCAATTCCTAGAGGTTTTTCCAGTTCCCATGGAATTCCTCCAGTTTATTATTCCTTTGAGTGTAATAGTATTCCATCATCAGCATATACCACAATTTGTTAAGCCATTCCCCAATTGAAGGGCATACTCATTTTCTAGTTTTTTGCCACCACAAAAAGCATGGCTATAAATATTTTTGTGCAAGTCTGTTTATCTATGATCTTCTTTGGGTACAATCCCAACAATGGTATGGCTTGATCAAAGGGTAGGCATTCTTTTACAGCCCTTTGAGCATGATTCCAAATTGCCATCCAGAATGGTTGGATCAGTTCAAAATTCCACCAGCAATGCATTAATGTCCCAATTTGGCTACATCCCTTCCAACATTAATTGCTCTCCCCTTCTCTCATTTTAGCCAATCTGCTAGGTGTGAGGTGATACCTCAGAGTTGTTTTGATTTGCATTTCTCTAATTATTAGAGATTTAGAGCACTTTCTCATGTGCTTATTAATAGTTTTGATTTCTTTATCTGAAAATTGCCTATTCATGTCCCTTACCCATTTTTTGATCAGGGAATGGCTTGATTTTTTTATACAATTAGTTTAACTCCTTGTATATTTGAGTAATTAGATCCCTGTCAGAGTTATTTTTATAAAGTTTTTTCCCAATTTGTTGTTTCCCTTCTGATTTTGGTTGCATTGTTTTTGTTTGTACATAAGCTTTTCAATTTAATATAACAAAATTATTTATTTTACATTGTGTAATTTTCTCTAACTCTTGCTTGGTTTTAAAATCTTTCCTTTCTCAGACATCTGACAGGTATACTACTCTGTGTTCACTTAATTTTTTAATAGTTTCCCTCTTTATATTCAAGTCATTTACCCATTCTGAATTTATCTTGGTGTAGGGTGTGAGATGTTGATCTAAACCTAATCTCTCCCATATTGTTTTCCAAATTTCTCAGCAGTTTTTGTCAAATAGTGGATTTTTGTCCCAAAGGTTGGGTTCTTTGGGTTTATCATACACTGTCTTGCTGATGTCACTTACCCCAAGCCTATTCCATTGATCCTCCCTTCTGTCTCTTAGCCAGTACCATACCATTTTGATGACTGCTGCTTTATAGTCCTCTGCCTCTTTTAATTGGTTTTTGAAGTCCTTTTTTGCGTTTTTCCAGAATCTGTGTTCCATCCATATTTTTCTTTTGGACTTTGGGTGTGTTTTCTTTGATTTCACTGTCCCCTTCTGTGTCTTTACCTTGCTCTTTGTCTTAATAAAAATTCTTTAGAATTAGGTGCTTATTTTTGTTTGCTCATTTTTCCTATCTATTTATAGGAAGGCTTTGGGAGATGATGTGATGGTCTGAGAGTTGAGAGGTCTGAGACCCCCCTCCCTCTGCTGATTCAATTGGCCCTTATGATGCTGATATCTTAAAGTCTTGCCTCAGTATTACATGTAAGCTTTTTATATCAATCTGAACTTGATCAGGTCGGAGACTGTTCAGATTCTAGCCTTAAGCTTAGTCTGAAGTTTTTGTTCTCACTGTGTACAATTTTTCCTTGACTTTTAAAATTTGAGTTGAAAATCATTCCATACCCCCTTTAGGAATTCTTGTTTGCTTTGTGTCCAACTCACGTTATTTTTTTTTCCTTTGAGGATTTCTTTCTAGCTATTTTGACATTATAGTCTTTTTCTGACTTTGTTTTTTGATCTTCTTTATTACCAAAATAGTTCTTTATGGTTAGGTTCTTTTTTGTTGTTTGCTCATTTTCTAGCCTATTTCTTGACTTTAAACTTTTTCTTAAAATTGACTCTTTCCTCAGCATGAGAGTCAGAGGGGCACTGTCCCAAGGTTTAGGCTTTTTCAAACTATTGTTTTCAGGGCTTAGTTCTGAGAATTTGGAAATTTTCTCTGATTCCAAAGAAAGAGGTCTGGGACAAGAGTGGTCATTACTCTCCTTATTGGAAAAGGGTTCTTCTTCAGGACAGGTCCCTGATCTCTTAGGACTTTAATCAATACTTTTTGTCAATACTCTGATGTCTTATGTCCAGAAGTACTCCTTTCAATCCTTTACTCACTACTCTAAAGTCAGTATGGCAATGGAGTTGCCAAATAGTAACTGGTCCTCCATCTAGTAATCATCTCGTTCTGATGAGTTGCCAGGCCCCTTCATATCTGGCATGATAGTTTTCAAAGTTTTTGTGCCACCACCTACTCCTACTACTAATGCTGCATACATGTTGACTTTAGGCAACTCTTTTCTTTCTAATCTCCTAAGATGTCTTGGATGGGAAAAATCTCTCATATTGATATTTTATTGTCTCTCCTATTCCAGAATTTGATTTGAGGTATTATTTTAAAAATTTTTGGAGAGGAATATTGGAAGAACTTGACTGAATATGTCCTCTGCTTTGCCATCTTAGCTCCATTTCTGGAAGTCCTCTTAAAACTGAAATCAAACTCTTGGGGTATTTTCCTTTGAATGAGCTCACTCATGTACTGACTGCTAAAGATAGGATTAATGGGTCTGAATGATAGTCTCAATCAATTACAGTTATAGCTTTTTGATTCAACCAAAGAGATTTATGACTTATAAAGTATATAAAAATATACCATGTTGTTTATATACCTAAGACTTTATCATCTCAATTGATTGAAATATTGATTAAGGTAGGGAAGGAATTGAATCATCCTTAAAAATGCCATTACTTCAATTATAGTACAATATATCTAATGAAAAAAAATCCAAGGAAACACCATGGACCCATAGTCGTCTAAAACTCTGGGGCTATATAATATACAGCCAAATGAGTCTACACTGTGTCCCATGGCAAATAAACACAAGTGGCTGAAATGGTCTCAGTTCCCTTCTTAGGCTCAGTTATTTAATTCTATTCACTCTTTATTTTTTTATTTAATGATTTTTATTTTTTAGAAAAGTTAACGTGGTTATATAATTCATGCTCTTATTTTCCCCATTCACCCCCTCAGCTCCCCACCCCATGGCTGATGCATATTTCCACTGGTTTTAACATATGTCATTGATCAAGACCTATTTCCAAATTACTGATAGTTGCATTGGTGTGGTAGTTTCGAGTCTACATCCCCATTCATGTCCACCTTAACCCATGTGTTCAAGCAGTTGCTTTTCTTCTGTGATTCCACTACTGCAGTTCTTCCTCTGAATGTGGGAAGTGTTCTTTTCCATAAGTCCCTCAGAATTCTCCTGGGTTATTGCATTGCTGCTACTACAGAAGTCCATTACATTCTATTTTACCACAGTGTATTGGTCTCTGTGTACAATGTTCTTCTGGCTCTGCTCCTTTCACTCTGCATCAATTCCTGGAGGTCTTTCCAGTTCACATGGAATTCCTCCAGTT
>NC_058132.1:160555121-160616419 GCF_016433145.1 Gracilinanus agilis
GTGCCCATATAGCAAGGTTGTTGTAAGTAAGGAACATGCCTCAAAAACCGTAAGATGAAATACAAATGCTAGCTGGTAGGTTAATTAGGACCTCTCAAGAATACTCCAACCCCACCAAAGTCAGATTCAGAGGATCCAACACAAAAATCTTGTTAAAGAGATGGGCAGCTGTTCTACCTGAAATAGATAGGCAGGTTCTCAGCTCAGAGAGAGTAGGTAGTCATCTGAATATCTGTGAAAAACTTAACAGAAGAAGGGAGAGAACAAAGCCCTGAATCCAGAGATTAAGAAAAAATGGTTCTGGGTGGCTAGTCCAAGAAAGGACCAGGGAAGCAATTTATATTGGAATAAGATGGGATCTAAGTTAGAGCTAAAGCAATACAGGAAAAATGAAAGAAGACAATATGATGGGTTCTTGGTTGGTGGACTTTCTTTGAATTTCTCCTTTTACTCAACCAGGGCAAAAATTGCTGTCATGTGCCTTTGGAAATCTTATTCTGATAGCTCTTTGGTGGAACTAGGATCAGTCATTAACCTTCTACGCTCCTCTCTTCAGCTACCTTAAATTATCACTGTTGAACTAATTGTCCTTAAATATTACTTTGGGCATGCCATTTCCTTACTCAAGACCCTAAGTACAATGATTCTCTGTGGATCACCCTACTGAATCTTAACTCTGCCTAACTTTCAAAGTCCTTTATCATCTGGCCCCTTCCTAGTACCCACCTCTATTTCTAATTATGTGACTGTGCTATTGTTTCTATTTTGATTTCTCTTTAAACTATTTTCTTTTTGTCTCATTCAGTGGTGATCTTTCTTTCTTTCTTCCAGCTGCTAAATACAGGCCTTCCTTAAGGTAATGTTTCTGGCCTTCTCCCTCTACTCTCATTCTTTTTGTTGATCATTTGATTCTCCAGACTCAAATTCCACATCTATGTAAATAGCATTTATATACATAGCCACTACCTCTCCCTTAGCTCCAATCCACAATTAAATCTCAAAAGTACTTCATACTCAGCATGTGTCCAATCAAACTCATGACCTTCTCCATTCTCCTCCTCCTAGTTTCCCTTGTTTCTCTTAGAAAACACCATTTACTCAGGCATCTACGTGGAAACATAGGAATCTTTTGACTTTTCTTTCTGCCTTATCTAATGCATATAATTAGTTACCAAGTCCTAATAATTCTATGTCTACAATAAATATTTCTTCAGGCCCACCTCCTTCCTCTTCTATTCTTATTACTGTCATTCCACTTCAGGGCCTCATTATCTCTCACCTAGATTATTGTGACAATCTCCTAACCAGGCTTCCTACCTACAGTCTCTCTGCCCTCCCAGCCCTCCTACACTTTGTTGCGAGATTAATCTTCCCAATGTACAATTTTGATCATGTAATTCCACTTTTGAAAATGTTCAATAGCTCCCCACTGTCTACTGAATAAATTCTAAACACTTCAATCTGACACTCAGAGTCCTTAACAATCAGTCTCCAACCTAACTTTCTAGACTTCCAGTTCACATACTCTAGGTTCCAACCAAACTCTACTATTTATGGTACCCCTGTACACATCCTGATTTTTCCTGCTTCCGTCCTTTTGTTCTCTATCATGTTTATGTATAGAGTGCTTCTTCAACCTTACCCTACCATATTTCATCCTGTCTGATAAAATATCAATACTTTCATGAAATTTTTAACCACATCAGTCATTAACTCCTCTTCTTAATTCTTTTAGCACCTCATATGACTTTTCAGTTATGTTTTTGTGGATGTGTCTGTCTATGGATTCACTTTCTGGTAATAGAAGTCTTATTCTAAATAAGTGCTCTCATTTCTTCCCTTCCTTCTTTCTTCTCAAGGCTGAAAAGTCTCAGTTCCTTCAAGTGATTCTCATACAGTCTTTGGACTAAGGTCTTTCACCAGACTTGTCGGTCTATGCTATTGTCCCCCCTAAACTATAGTGCCCCAAACTAAAGAGAATATATCCTATGTGGTCAGACCATCTCCAAGTACCAAAAGACTTTTGTTCCTTTCTCAACATATTCCTAGACTATGTTGGCCTTTTTGTTCTACTTCATCACACTGTTAATCCATATCATGCTTTTATTGTTGTTCAGTCATTTCAGACATGACTGACTGTTTGTGACCCCATTTGAAGTTTTTTAGCAAATATATCAGAGGGGTTTGCCATTTCCTTCTCCAGCTCATTTTACACATGAGGAGAATGAGGCAAACGGGGTTGAGTGACTTGCCCAAGATTACATAGCTAATAAGTATCTGAAGTCAGATTTGAACTCGGGAAGAGGAGTCTTTCTGACTCTAGTCTTATTTCACTAATCTATTACATCTACCTGGCTGTGAACTTGTAGTTCAATAAAAACTGCTATATCTTTTTCAGCCAAACTATAGGCTAATCATGTTTATCCCACCCTTCTGCTTACCCCATAGTTATGAAATTTCTCCTTTTGAACCCAAGTTTAAGACTACACATTAACCCTTATTTATTTCTTGTTATTAGATTTAGTCTGGTGCTCTGGTCCAGTGGTTTTCTAATTTTTTAGTTGTAGGATTCCTTTAAAAGTTCAAAAATTATTGAGGAACTCAAAGAAATTTTGTTAGTTATATCTTTTTACAGAAATTAAAATGCCTTATTATTATTAAAATATTTGTGATCGTATATATCCATCAAAAGTGGCTCAAGAATCCCAATGTACCTGATTCATAATTGGGGAACTATTGCTCTTGCCTCTCAAAATATTTTTGGATACTTACTCTAATCCAGAGCATTAGCTTTCCAACCCAGCTTGTTGTCACCTGAAATTTTGCTGAATATGCCATCAATATCTTTAACACAGTCACTTGTCAAAATTTTAAGCAGCATAGGTTCAAATACAGATCTCTGGGGCACTCCACTAGAGACTTCCTTTCAAGACAACATTAAATCATCAAAAGCTATTATTTCAGTTTGTCCATTAAACCTGTTCTGAATCCATTTAGTATATTATTGTCTAAACTATGCTTCTCCATCATTCCTATATGAATATATATATATATATTCATATATATATATATGAATAAAAATTAACACTTGAGACAAGAAATTCATAGGATATATATATATATATCCTATGAATTTCTTGTCTCAAGTGTTAATTTTTATTCATGGTAGCTACTCATCATGATGTCTTGCTTGATGGATATATCTATCTATCTATCTATCTATCTATCTATCTATCTATCTATCTATCTATCTATATATATATATATGTATAAGCATCCCCCCCCTTGTCTCATACTTTTTATTGTAAAGTATCTTTGATTAGATTCATGAGACATTAGGCGAATATTATGAGTTTTAATTGGGTACACTTGAGTTCATATGATCTTGGGATCATAAATCTCATGCTGGAAGGGACTTTAGACACCATTGAATCCAACCCCTTCATTTTATGAATGAGAAAGTAGAAGCCAGGAAGGTTAATTGACTTGTTTAAAGTTAAACTCCATCCTTGACCAGAAGGCTTTCATCTTGGCATTATTAGGTACAGTCCAGAAATCCAAGTTACATTCTGATATCACATTTTTAAGCCATCTATTTACTTCACAGATAAAACTGATTCTCATGAGAAGACACTTAGGCTAATCTATTCAAAATTCCCTTAAAATATTGTAACAAATTGACTTCTTGCCTTTTACTATCCTCTCATCCTGGAATCCTTTCCGCTATCCTTTCTACCCATATAAAATCAACCCTTCTTTTCAGTTCCACCTACTCACAATGAAGCCTTTCCTGTTTATTCTGACTCTCATCAGTCACTCCTTACTCTGTATTTCTATTGTACGGATTGTCTATCTCCCATGACCATAATGATAAAATCACATTTAAATACCAGAAGATTTTTTAAATGTATTCCTTAATGCCCTCCCCCACCAAGGTAGGAATTTACAAGTATTATTTCCATTTTATAGATAGGGATTCTAAGGTTCAGAGAGGTTAGCGTTTGATTTTATTTTATAATTGTTTCATATACTACAGTCCTTCTTCTTGATTAGAAAAGGTCCATAAGGGCAAGAACAATATTGTTCTTCAACAACCACTATACCTAGCATAGTGGGCATGTGGTGGGAGCTTAATAACAATTTTTTGCTCAGCTAACTGATGCATCCCGTGCAACTAGGAAGCCAGCTTCCTATTTAGAAATGATTTCTATACACCAGGATTGAAATGACAAAACAAGAGATTATGTGCTAGTAGACAATTTTCAGAAAACAAGGAACTCAAGCCTCCACCAAATTTATGAAGGAAATTACAAAATAAATAAAATAATTTTATGAGAAGCTTACAAATAAGGCAGTTCACAGTGTATCAAACTGTTCCCTCCCTCCCCTTCTGATGTATTTCTTTGCAGTAGTAGAGTGAAGTCATCATTCTTTATTCCTGAGAAAGAGGATCCTTTGTGTCAGAACCCTCCTATAGTTCTTCAGGTGATGGGTGAACCTAACCTCAACTGCTACAGAAACTAAGAGAAGAAGACTCATAGCTGTGTACATCTGTGAAATGCAGAATGTTAGAACTTGGATAGAATTTTGAGATCATCTAGTGAAAGAGGGTTGGAAGAGTCACCTTAAAATCTCACCATAACTAGTTGAGAATTAGGATAGAGAACTAACAAGATAAATTATCAGCAAAGTCAGGTGATTTTCCTCTTCTGTTACTTATTTTGCATTTATTCTGAATATGTTTTTATTTATACATTAATGTTTATGCACATATATACATATACAAATTATATATACACCTACATGCATACATATGTTCATATATGCATATACAAAATAAACATATCCTTTTCTCCCCCAGTAAATATAAACTTCTTGAGAGAAGGAATTATTTCTTTTATTTTTTTTATTCCTTATTCCTTATAACTACAGCCCCTAGAACAGTGGTGGTAAACCTATGGCACATGTGCCAAAGAGGGCACTGAGAGCCCTCTCTGTGGGCATGCCTGCTGTTGCCACAGCACAGACTTTGTCAGAGTTTATTGATAGAAAGCCAGAAGGACCCAGGGCAGGGCTGCTACCCTCTCCCTCTCTTTGCACACCTGAGGACATCACCTGCCCTTCCAAAAGGTTCTCCATTACTGACTGCTCTAGAACATTGCTAGGCATAGAGGATTTTCTTAAATATTGTTTGATGGTTTATCAATATTATTCCAATCTATGGATTCTAAGCTGTTACCAAAATGAGATTACTCTCTGAGTAAGAAATATAGGACTCGAAATTACCACACCAATGCAACTAACAACAATTTGGAAATTGGTCTTGATCAAGGACACATGACAAAACTAGTGGAAATGTGCATCGGCCATGGGTGGGGGAAGTGCGGGGGGCGAAGGGGAAAGGAGGAGCATGAATCATGTAACCATGTTAAAAATGAATATTAATAAATGTTGGGAAAAAAAAGAAATATAACCTGAATTCTGATACCGGAGGAAGATTCAGAGTAAGTTAGAATTGAACAGAAGAGAATCCTCCAAGATACCCAAAGACCATTGATCCCAAATGAATATCCAGAATGTCACAGGTTACTAGATCAGGTAAAAGGTAAGTAGTCCCAGCTGCCCTGATGGATTAGGGTGTCTCTTTATAAATATTATTCCTACAGGAAAGAGTCAGAGTGGTAACAGGAAGGGTTAGATTTGGTTTCTTCAATTCAGATGAGGGTCAAGGGATTCAGCTGTTTTACTTCCTGCTGTAGAAATAAAAGTAAACCTCCCACTACCCCAACATATTAATGCCTTGGAGGAAGAAAATATGGCCCCTCCTGGGTATCAGCATTCTGGGACGATGCCCACAGTTATCCCATATTGGCTATTTTTCTGCTTGTCACACATACCCTGTAAACTGTTATAATTTTGTCTTTGCTTCTACCCTTCATCATTCCCAGAAAGTTCTCCTTCTCTCTTTGCCTTTGGAATTCCTGCCCATTCCTCAAGGGCTACCTCCCCAAAGAAACTTTTCCTACTGAGTAAGGGTAAGCAATGAGGTAATGATCTTCCCTCTAAAACTTCTAAGAGAACTTTCTGTAGTAAATTTCTGAAACAGAACATTTTATCTGAACAGATATATTATCTTTATCACTAAGAGACTACAAACTCTATGAGGGCAGGGATTGATTTAATTCTCATCTAAATTTTCTCTCTTCCCTCAGGGTCTAGAAATAGACTTTGTATATTTGAGATGTTTGATGTTATTTTTTGATCTAGTTCAAATCTGCTTCTAGGGAAGCAAAACATTAACTGGAATGAGGCATCTTAGTGTCCGGTTTGCAAAAACAAACAAAAAAGGGGAGCTACTGCACATATTATTAAGGATAGTCATTTATGATACTATAGTAATTAATTTTCTCTCCCACTTGAATAAATTTCATCCAATTACTTCTTTAGCTCTCAATCTCTTCATCTCTAAAATGAGGTTAGTGAGTATTGTATTACCTAATTCATGGTTAGTGAATTTGCTGCTGAGGTAGCAGCATCTAAGATATCCGAGAAGCCACTGAACCCAGGTGGGTATTCAGTGTGTCATGGATTACCAGACCAGGTAAAAGGTAAATAGTCCAAGTTGGCAGCTCTTTACAAATATTATTCCTGCAAAAAAGAGTCAGATTAGGGGACAAAAGGTTAAACTTGGTTGCCTTGGTTCAGACTAGTGTGAAAATCACAGTTTACCTTAATCCACTGGAGAAGGTAATGGAATGGTTTTCTTCAGTTTCTTTGCCAAGAAAACCCCACGGTTAGTATGTTCCATGGTGTCACCAAGAGTCAGACATAACCAAATGACTGAATAGCAACCACAAACAAATTCACAAGGTTGCTTTAAAACTCAAATGACATAAAAAGATAGACACTAAACTAAAAATAACGTGGCATTATTCAATTTTAAGTCATGTTTGTTTCCCTTTTATCTTTCATCGTAGCCCTAATGCTTGGCTCTCTAGGACATAGAGGACATTTAATCAATCCTAGTTGACTTGATTTGTAACTACAAAGTTTCTATTCCCACCCACTGTTCACTTTTGCTTACTTAGACTCCATCTTCACAAAGCAAGAGACATCCTAGAATTTAGCTTTTGCTCAGGAAAAAGTGACACAGTTGGATGTTTTGTGGGGGAAACTTGAATGTTTTCAAATGTCCTTTAACATGACTTTGATGGGTGCTGGGACGTTCTCCAGGATGCTAATGGTGTCTGAGGTAACCTGGAGAACACTGCTTTAGGAGGAATATTTTTCAAATATTAAGACTGAAGGGATGCAGCCAAGCTTATGTGACTTGGATCCTGATAGAAAAGCAGCTGTAAGGCAGTATCAGAAAGAGAAGAAGAGACTCAAAGAGAAAGGCAAAACACCTACTGAACTGAGAGTCTAATTCTTCCTGACAGCAAAGCTGAGATACCCCCTCAGCCCTGTAATATTGGCTTAAATCCACAATCTGTTCCCTTTCTCTCTATTGTAACGTCAAACCCTCTTTTTTAAATAGGATAAAAAACAGGTTTTTTTTTTCTTTAAGTCCTTCTTCCTTTCTCCTACACCATGTTTTGGTATTTTTTTTAACATGAGTACAGATGTGTGTTTTTATCTCACTGCTGACAAAATGAAGAGACAACATGGCTTTTCAACATACTTCCTATTCTCCTTTGCTAGATGGCTAATTTTCTTAAAGAAGAAAAGGCTCTTGCTTTCTGATAGTGTAAGTTGGCATTTAAAACTGTGGAAGGGAAGAAAAGTTCACAATGTTTCCAGAAATCTCTGTCTAGACTTCAAGAGATAACACATGTTAATACAAAACATGGGATAGTTTCTTCTTTATCCTTGAGAAAGAAGGATTGAGAAAAAGAGGAATTCTTTATTCCTCTTGTAATGAGGAACTTCTGGGACAAAATGGAGGACATCTTGAGGGACAGGAACATCAGTTAAAAGGCTTTGAAATGTGCCCAGGTGGCGTGAGCCAGGACTAAAAGACAGTTGGAAACACCCCTATAAATACCCTTGAACTATATAGCACATGGGGACTCAGATTTGAGAATCCTGGGGGGAGGGTGGTTGAAGGGAGGGTAGGCCTTAGACCTGCAATCCAGAATCCATACCTGAGTGCCATAGGAAGTTATTCTACCTGCTAATAATACAGCTGAGAGAGAACAACACCACAGCTTATAAGAAGAACACCATTAGCCTTCATTATCCTTTGGGTTTGACACCTGGGTCAAACCAAGGATTGAGAGAGGGAGAAAAAACTCCAGCCTATTATCAACTCATCCTCCATTTGATTTAGATCACCTTTATTCATTTAGATTAGATTAGCATCCCCCAAACCTCTACCCTTATTCCTTGTTCCTATCCCTTTAGATAAGCAAATAAATCATGTTGTAGTTCAATCCAAAGAAGATTGGTGTTCCTTTCCTAACTTGTGAACATCTACAGCTAATTAGGGGAAGGGATTTATCAAAGTGCAGTCAGAACAGCATTTATCCATTTAGCACATCTACATCAGCCCAAACCAACCCTTTACTCCAGCCCCAAGCCAGGGGCTAGAGGAGTTGTTAAACACATATACAACTCCCATTAGATTCTTGGCTTGGGCACTGTTGTAGAGGCAGAGGCTTGGCTAAGCTGAACTTCATAAATCCTGGGGGTACTAGCACATTGGGTGACCACCTAGGCAAACACATCACTCACTAGCCCAGATCCATCTAACATCTGAGGCAGAGCCAGCTGGGAAGACTCAGCCAACAGAGCCTGTCAGGCCCAAGTGAGGCTCACCAGCCCCTTCTTATTACCAATCTGCCTCCTACTTATGCATAACACTCTTCAAGCCCCAGACAACAGATAAGGAATACCCCACAGTTCTTTCTTCTCTTCCTCTCTAGTTTGTCTCTACTGTCTTTGTTACAAGGAAAAAATGAGATCCCAGGATACAAGGGAAAGGGGCATGATTTTCAAACAATTGGTTTAGAAACTTTGCATCTGATTAGGGTGGTCTAGATCTTCATTTTTTGGAGATCTTTAAGGATGGGACATATATCTAAGTGGCTTAGTTGATTATTCATACCTCCTTTGTGATTGTTGCTTTTTAGTCATTTTTCAGTCATAGCCAAATCTCCATGATCCCATTTGGAGTTTTCTTAGCAAAAATAGTGTTGTGGTTTGCCATTTCCTTCTCCAGGTCATTTTATACATGAAGAAACTAAGGCAAGCAGTTTCTTGCTGAAATTGAGGCAAACAAGTGACTTGCCCTGGATCACACAGAGTGCCTGAGGCCAGATTTGAATTCAAGAAGTCTTCCTGACTCTAAATCCAGCACTCTATCCATTGTTTAACCTAGCTGTCCTCCTTTGTTCTGACTATCATTAGGATAAAAAAAAGAGAAGCAAACAGAAATTTCATTCAAAGCAGCATGTAATCAATAAATCAACAAATAAATCAGCAAACATTTATTCCTTACTTCTTAAGTGGAAGGAAGAAAAAAACATTTTTGTCTTCAAGAAGCTTACAGTTTAAAGTAACTTTCACATTTATTTACACACACACGTGTGTATCTATAGTATATATATATGCATATATATATATATACAAAACATATTCTAACATATAATAATGGAAATGGAGGAAGATGCCAGTAGCAGAAAGACTAGGAAAAGTCTTAAGCAGAAGATAACACTTTAATTGAGTCTTGAAGGAACCAGAGATTTGAAGAAATGAACATGCTCAGAGTTGGGAGATAAGAATTCCATGTATGAGAATCAGAGTTTAGCTGGAGCTAGTATATATGTGTGTGTGTGTGTGTGTGTGTGTGTGTGTGTGTGTGTCTGTGTCTGTGTGTCTGTGTGTCTGTGTGTATGTGTATATATCTATATCTATATCTATATCTATATCTATCTATCTATATATGGATGAGTAGATGGTTAGGGGATACAGACTGTAAAGAATGCTAAATTTGAATGCACAATAGATAAGCTAAATTTCATACTGAAAATATTGGGAGCTAGAGTTTATTGAATGTGTGTAATAGCAGGACTGGTGGTATGGGTAAGACTGACATGATCAGATTGGCCTTTTAGAAAAACATTTTTAAACCCTTACCTTCTGTATTAGAATTAATACTAAGTGTGGATTCAAAGGCAGAAGATTGGTAAGAAATAGAAAATTGGGGTTGAATAACCTTCTCAGGGTCACACAAGAAAGTATATGAAGTCAGATTTGAACTCAGTACCTCTTGTCTCCAGTCCTGGCTCTCTATCCACTGAGTCACCTAGTTGTCCTCCAAAACATAATTTTAATAGTTGTATGGAAGATGGATTAGATTGAGGAAAAATGTAAGGTAGGAAAACCAGTAAGAAGGCTATTGTAATAAACTAGGCAAGAGATGATGAAGGTCTAAAATGTAGTGATGGTTGTGAGAAAAGGAAGAATATAGGATAATTTGGGCAAGTATAAGTAAAAAGATTTAGCATCTGAATGGATAGATGATGTGATGAGGGAGAATGAAGAGTTAAGAATGATATTCAGGTTGTAAACAAGGTAACTTGGAGTTGATAATATCTTAGTGTCTTCACTAGCACCACTCTCCTTTTCCACCTTTATAATCTTCCTAGTATAGTCTATAATTTAACCAAATAGTATATTCCACATACACTAGGTTTTCATTCTTTCACAGCTTTGCTTATACTAGTTCTCCACTGCCAGAAGCCCTCTTTAACTCTCCTCTTAATCTCTACTTTTCTTTAAATTCAATCCATACTGGCAAAAAAAAATGGAAAATGAGGGGTTGCCCCTCAGTTGGGGAATGGCTGAACAAATTGTGGTATATGATGATGATGGAATGATGAACTGCTTTATTTCTATAAGAACTGGGGAGATCCATATGAACTGATGTAGAGTGAAATGAGCAGAAACTGGAGAACATTATGTACAGTATCTGAAACATTATGGGATGATCGAATGCAATAGACTTTGCTTCTAATAGCAGCATAATGATCCGGGACAATTCTGAGGGACTCATGAGAAAAAAACTCTACTCACATCCAGAGACAGCACCGTGGGAGCAGAAGCACAGAAGAAAAACATTTCCTTGATCACATGTTTCGATGGGGACATGATTGGTGATATAGACTTTAAATGATCATTCTCATGCAAATAATGGAAATAGATTTTGATCAATGATACATTTAAAACCCAATTAAACTGCACTTTAGATACAGGAGGGAAGAGAGAAAGAATATGAATCTTGTAACCATGGAAAAGTATTCTAAATCAATTGAATAAATCAATTAAAAATAAATAAAAGGCTCTTTCATTTAAAAAAAAAAAGGCAGCCTCTTCTACGTAGTGTTTGTACAACACACAAGGAGTATCAGTTTCCTCTTTGGTAAAATAGTGACATTAATGTCAACCTTGCCTCCCTTGGAATCTTGAAAGAATCAAATAAGAAATACAAATATTTTGACCAATTATAAAGTTCCAAAGAAATGTAAAGTCTTAATTTTGAGGTCTAATTTCTGATATTGCTCTGGTCCCTGTGGATGACAAATAAAAGTCAGATGTTTACTTAAATATAACCCATACATATCTTTTGCCATTTACTTTTTTCCCCTTCTAAGGAAGTTAAGTAGTGCAGAGAATAGATCATTAGCCCTTTTGTCAGAACGATCTGAATTCAAATCTAATTTGGGGCACTTACTATCTATGTGACAAAACAAAAGTCACTTAACTATTTGCCTCACTTCCTCATCTGTAAAATTGAATTGGAGAAAGAAATGACAAATCACTCCAGTAACTTTTCCAAGAAAAAACAAAATGGGGTCATGTCAGATATAAATTAAAAAAAAAAAAGCCCACAACAACATTTTTCCATTGTATTCTAACTTTCTCTATTCATCTATGGCTTTCTTCAACTATCTAAATGAGAAGATAATATCATAATATGCTAATATCCTATATTATAATATGATAAAATCCTAAACTTCTCTTTATAAGTATGGGAAAATATTTTGACAACTCCTTTTTAAAATTGTATACTTTTTCCCCCACCCCTACCACCAACCTCATAGGTAATGGGAATAAATGTAAGCCATCAACAATCTGATAGAAAAAATGTTTCAAATTATGAATGATAAGAGGAATGCAAATTAAGGAGAATTCTATCAGTTTTTCAAAGAGGAAAAAAATGGAAAATGGCAGTTTTTGGAGGAACTGTGGCAGGACAGGCACATAAATGCACTATTGGTAGAGCTATGAATTGGTTCAGACATTCTACAAAGCAATTTGGAATTATATCCTCAAAGTCAATAAACTGTTCAAATCCTTTGGCCCAGCAATGCAACTATTAAGCTTTACACCCAAGAGATCAATGAGAGACAGAAAGGATCCATATTACAAAATTACTTATAGCAGCATTTTTTTTAGTAAATAAGTAAAAACAAAAGGAGAGCCCATCAATTTAGAAAAGACAGCAGGTTATGGTATAGGAATGTAACAGAATGTTATTATTTTAGGCGAGTAGCTAGAAAAGTGGCTAGAACTCTGGGCCTAAAGTCAAAAAGTCCATAGTTCAAATCCACATTTACACACATATGATCTATGTGATCCTGGGCAAGTCACTTAATTCTATTTGACTTAGTTTTCTCATTTGTAAACGGAGCTGGAGAAGAGACAGCATTAGTCCTAGAGTTCCAGTATGGACTCAGACATTTCCTAGCTGTGTGACCCTGGGCAAGACTTAACCCCACTTGCCTAGGCCATACCATTCTTTTGACTAGGAATCTATATTTTGTGTTGATCCTATGACAGAAGGTAAGGGTTTAAAAACTGGACTAGAAAAGAAAATACCAAACCACCACAGTCTGCCAAAAAGAAACAAACAAACAAACAGGGTAATGAAGAATCAGACATGATTGAAAAGACTCAAAAAGAAAAATAATTTTTTATTCTATCAGAAATGCTAAAAGAGGTGGAGAAAAAGTTCAGAGAAATCTAGAAGACTTGTATGAACTGATACAGAGTGAAACTAACAGAACTTGAAAAGCCATTTAAATAATGACTACAGCATTGTAAAAACAAGCATCATTGAAAGATTTCAGAACACAGATCAATGCAATAACCAATAATGACTCCAGAGGAATGTCATATTTCCCATCTCTTAGAAGAGAGGATAAACTAGAAGTATATAATCATGCATGCATTTTCCTACTTGAGAAATTTGTGGATCTGTTTTTTCTCAACTATAACTCTGTATTAAAGTAAAGGAGGTATTTTGAGGATTTTTTGTGTGGAGGAAAGAGTTTATGCAGTATGGCACTAATAGTACTGTTCCTTCTCCAAAAACAAAGGGGAAAAGAAAAGTATAGAAATAAAATAAATTAAAAATACATAGAAGAGAGCAAAAGTAAGTATAAAAAGTCATAGACAAGTAGAACAATATTACAATCATTATGTTTAATTTATTATATACTTAGAACATTTAGAATAATAAGCTATCCAAAATAGAAATTCATGCTTTCATATATAATCATCCTAAAATAACAGAAATGTTCGCTTGTATTAGTGCTCTTAAGTTCATAATTGTTTTAAGTTCATACTAATAGCCTGGTAATTATTTTTATGGCTTTATAGTGAAATGTGCAGTTCTTTAATTTCTGTTAACAAAATGTTATCAGATATTTGGCAATGAAGGATAGGAAACAGTTATGTTGCTGAGCCCATTTCTTCCTGGTAACATTGCTGTGGCCTATTCATAAGTAGTTGGCTTATAACTTGGATAATGTGAAGAAATAGAAAAAAAAAGTAGAGTATGAAAAACATGAATCACTCTATGCCTTGGATAGCGTTTTTCAACAAACTATCAATTTTTAATAAACTCATCCATTCATTTATTCAAGCAAACATTCCATCATCAATATCATCAAAAAGACTTACCAAGCACATATTACACTGAAAAAATTTAAGAGTGAGGCAATATTTTGAAGACATACTACCAGGAAATTTATTAAAACCAAAAATGACATTTACTCATATTTCCTTGGAAAACTTCTACAAGAGGGGTGGGCCTCCCAAAGCATCTTCCAAGGCCCAAATTCTAACAACTATATTATAATAACATATGTATTGATAATTAAGTATTCAAGTGAAATTTATTACAAATGGTATAATTCGAGTCTGAAATTGTGATGCATTTAAGTACACGATGAATAGCTTTGTAAAACAGATATATAACCACTTTCTGAATAAGGAAAATCTGGCTGTTTAACTCTGGAGAAGTCAAATAACAATAATAACAACAATAATAAAAGTAATGCTAAAATTATGCAATGCTAAAAATTTTGCAAGGCATTTTACAAATATTATCTCATTTTAGCTTTAAAATAACTCTGGAAGTTGGATGCTATTATTATATATGAGGAGAAAGGATATATACATCAGTGAAACTTGCCCAGGGACACAGCTAGTAAGTATCTCAGGACAAATTTTATCTGAGGGCTTCCTAATTCTAGGTTCAGTGCTCTATCCATTTTGCCACATAACCTCCATCTAAAGTAATATATGTTACAGAGAAAGTGCCTACCTTCATGGGCAGAATAATTTTCCTCATTTGGGGGTTTTCTGTGCCCTGAAATCAAAGATTGAGTATCAATAGCTATCTTTGAAGCATATGCCTAGAAAATAAAATACATATCTTTTCTCGAAATGTGAGAACTCTTCTCTAAAAAAGTCCATGGATATTGGCCATGGATAAGTTTAGAATTCTAGAGTATACTTGTTTAGAAGTCTAGAATTTGTTTAGAATTTAGAATTTTAGAGTATCTTTGAGATTTAAAGTTGTTTATGTATGCTTTTAATATATAAGCATTGAATAAGTTAATTCAATTGAACAAATTTGTTCAGTGTTGAACAAATATCATTCATATTTTGTTGGTTTATTTAAACTGTCTGGCCAAAAACACAAGTCTAGGATCTGTTTATAAAAAATATTTATAGCTGTTCTTTTTGTGGTTGCAAAAAATTGGAAAATGAGGGGATGTTCCTCGATTGAGGAATAACTGAACAAACTGTGTTATATGATGGTGATGAAATAACTATTGTGCTATAAAGAATGTTGAATCGATGGATTTCCATAAGAACTGGAAAGACCTACATGAACTCATGTGCTTTGAAATAAGTAGAACCAGGAGAACATTATAGACAGAGATTTTAACATTGTGGGATGATCAGATGTAATAGGCTCTGCTATTAAAAGCAATACAATGATATGAGAGACTTATAAGAAAGAATGCTATCCACATCTAGAAAAAGAAATATGGGAGTAGAAATCCAGAAGAAAATATATGACTTATTACTTGTTTACATGGTTATGTGATTTGGGATTTGGGTTTTAAAAGATTACTCTATTACAAAAATAAATAATATGGAAATAGCTTTTGAGTGATGATATATATATAACCCAGTGGAATTGCTTGCCAACTCTGGGAGAAGGGAGGTAAGAGAGGAGGGAGAAAACATGAATCATGTAACCATGGAAAATTTTAAAGTAAAACTTAAAATAATAAAAAAGAACACAAGTCTAATTATAATATTATTTCCAGAGGAGGAGTATTCTAATGATGATCCACAATGATAAGGTATTTTCAAACCTGCTACCTATGACAGAGGTAGCAAGGCTTAGTGTAGCTGGCCTTGGAATCAA
Organism: Gracilinanus agilis; assembly: GCF_016433145.1. Taxonomy (NCBI): domain Eukaryota; kingdom Metazoa; phylum Chordata; class Mammalia; order Didelphimorphia; family Didelphidae; genus Gracilinanus; species Gracilinanus agilis. Next base: position 160,570,855 of record NC_058132.1, read on the forward strand.
GGAGGGCTGTGGCAGAGGGCTCAAAACCAGAAGACTGGGACACCTCCTAATGATTGTTTGCTGACAGTTCATGAAACATGAAGTTCTGGTGATCTGCATTGGTTGAAGAATACTCATACTTACAAAAAAACAACTAAAGAGCTTTTATTGTGTCAAAATAATATTGTTCAATTATTTTTAAACGTAGAGTTCATGAATTTTTTCAGTTATAAAAAGATTGCATTATATGGAAGCTATGATTTTACACAATCTATGTTCAAGCTTATATTGATTTCCTGACCTACAGGAATTCTCTTATCTGTAAGTATTTGAATGACTATGCTACTAAAATCCCTGGCCAGATGGCTGGGTCTCTTTTCTGAACTTCCATGGCCCCACAAATATATAATTAAACCATGGGAATATTTCTTTTCTTCAAAAGACTAACTCAAAATGATCAAACTTCTATCCTCTCAATATTTGAGTACCTATTTTATAAAGAATGGGGATATAAGAGAACTTGTAAAATGTATATAGGACTTTTTCCTTCATCTCTATCCCTTTCTTCCCCCATCTACTCCTTCATGGCATATATGTATTACAAAATCCAGTATCAGGTGGGTCTTCTTTGACACCTACCCAAGCGATTTTAGTTACTAAAGTACTAGAAGTTGCTCACTACAAAAGAGTCCCATTCTCTTTGGCATGGGCTCCAAGACCAGTATCATGGAAAAGTTCTCTATATTTTTGTAGCTAAGCAAGCAAACAGAGGTGAGATGACACCTGCTAGCTCTTTGTCCCTTCTTCCTTTTGATCTGGCTCAGTTGGTACCTTGTGAATGCCTTCCATCCTATTTAATTCAATATTAATTCATTAAAGACCAAGATCTTTTGTGTTAGTAAAGACCTTCTAGAACATTTCCCCCCAATTCCTGATCTTACAGATAATGAACTGAGGCTCAAAGGGATAATGACTTTTCCAAAGTCACACATTTCTAAATGTCAGATCCAAGTTTCAAACCCAGGTCCTCAAATTCTGACCTCAGCTCTCTTTCTATTGTACCATGGTAACTAGGTAACTAGACTTGAATTCAAATCCTGCCTCAGGCACTACCTAGCTGTGTGACCCTTGGGCAGGTCACTTAAACTGATTCAGTTGCCTCAATAGTAAACTGACAACAATATACCTCCCTGCCATGATTGATATAAGAATCAAATGGGATAACATTTGTAAAGAACTTAGACTGGCATATTGCAGATACTTATTAAATGCCTATTTGTCCTTGTATGCTAAAATGCATATTATTCTATGTGCATATATTAGGACTTCATAGCCTTTTTAGGGTTCAGGTTTCCCTGTGGTCCTCTGATATTTCCTATGAACCCCATCTCAGAGTAATATTTCAAAGCAGCTAGAATAAAATAGACAAGACTACAGAGAAAACCAAAGGTTAGTTCCAAGTTCACGAGCCACCTAAAATCTATCTATGTATACCCAATGAGCAGTGTTGGTGGGGGGCACCCCTGGTATAGGTGATGAAACTGAATTATAGAGCAATTAACTTGATTTTTTAGAGGCTGCTAAGCTAGTTAGTGAACTTGAACTCAGGTTTGTTTGTTTTTTAATTTCCCAAACAAAAGTAATTCCATTTTATACCATTTTACTTCCCTTTCTAGTGGCAGGGACTAGGACAATGAATTAGTTGCAATGTGGGATTCTCTTGCACCTAGTAGCTAAATTCCCCAGAGATATTTAGATCATGAATGTATTTCTTTATACCTTGAACCATCCAAAAATGTAGATTTGACCAATCTGGAGTCAGGTTACCTGGTGGAAGCCCCCTTGACACACTTCTCTGCAGCCGCAGAGCCTTCTGCACACCTGGAGGTAGCAGATGAATCCTGCTCTGCACCATGTCCAGGGGCCAGGTGTGCTTGCAGCTGCTCCAGAAGAAGTCCAGCCCCAGCCAGAGCACAGAGTGACTTCTTTCCCTTCCTAGTTAGAGAGGCTATGTAATTTATTCAGTGTGGGCCCAGGATTCCTAATTGGACAGGTGTGTGGGAAAACTCTGGCTGTGTGCACAGCATGGCCTACCATCGAACTTTTCATTCGACACTCTTTCAGCACATTCTGTCAGGCTAACCTTAAACTCTGTCAGGTCACACACAGGCAAGTGGTGAGGCTGGCCAAGAATGAGAAGAACAGTGAAGTTGTGAAAAATCAAACACCACCCTGCAGGGGAATTTTTTTTTCTTTTCTCAAGTTTGCAAAGGCCAAAAATAAAATACCTATAAGAAATAACACCCTCTCCTTTTCTTTCTGTATGCTTCCAAATATCTTTTCCCCATAAATCAAGAATTCCTACTTTCTTTCAAAGTTTGATTCAGGTATCCTCTCCAATATCGGGTATGCTCTTCAGTTATGGGTCTTTTCTATATTTTAATATTATTTTGTATTACTTGGTATAAAGCATGTATTTGTTTACTTGTGTACTTGTATCCCTTTGATAGAATAGAAGCTCCTTGAAGGTAGGGATTATTTCATTTTTATCTTTTTTCATGCCCTTTGGTTTTCAGTCCTCTCTCCATCCTCATACTGATAAAAGTTGTATTTACTTACTTGTTATATCCCTCCAGAAGAATGGAAGCTCATTGAAGGGAAGAACCATTTAAAATTTTTCTTTTTAAACTTAACACCTTGCACAGAATAGGCATTTAATCACTATTTGATTGAACTGCATCAGATACACTGAATTGGTTGACATTTTTGCCGTGTGTATAAGAAATGCCTCTTTGGTTTCCATCCCTGAATCCTGTGGTGCTATCACCATTGTCACAAAAGGAGAATCTGATGCTAGCAGAGTTGTGCTTTCCAGAAAATTAATGGGTTTAAATGTCTCTATGCAAAGGGCATCCTTTAATTGTTCTTTAGTTTTTTAGCTCTTTCCTTCCACCTCACTGATGAGGCAATAGGACATAATAGAAAGGAGTCTCTAGTCATGAGAGTCAGAAGATCCCAGATTTTCTTCTAGCTAGTACTGTGAATTTTGGCAGCCCATTTATTTCTCTGGGCTACAGCTGTCTGATCAGTAAGATGTAAAATATTTGAATCACACAAAATTGTGAGGACAAAATAAGCTAATGCAGGGGAGAACACACTGTTCTGCTAAATCACTCAGTAAATCTAGAATTGTATTATCCTTTTTATGTAATTTCTGTAGAATTGCATTTATCCTATAAAACTTGTACCTTCATCTTAGGATTCCTCTAGTATAGTATGTGTAGAGGCAAGCAGGCTTCCTTTTCTGTCTAGTACCAAATAGCTGAACATCTTTTAACCTTTCCATACCTCAATTTGCCCATTAGGAAAAATAAGAAGGGGAAATACTGGTACTTTCTTGATAGTTTTCTATAGAACTGGGAAATGAGATACCTCCAAAGTTATTTTTGATGTTTCAAAAGGCACTGGTGGCTGTCCAGGCTGGGCTCCTGGCCAATATTAAGCTCTACCACCTTTTTCTCTGAACAGTTAAAAAGCTGCCATTCATCACTCCCCAGAAATAATTTCTCCAGCACTGTGTGTTATGTGTGCAGATTAGTCAGATGGTTCCCAGGTAATTACAACAATCAAATGCTCTTGAGCTTAACAGACCCTGGAGAAGCATGGGAACACTTCCCAAACTGGCCAAGGCAACAGGTCAGCACCAACCCCAGATGTTCGTCACAGTGCCTGCTCTGCTGAATCACCCCATTTAGTTTACGCAAGACAGCTGTTCCAGGAATAATGAAGAGCTTGGTGCCCACAGGGGAGCTCCCATCCTCCAGCTTCCTGCCAGAGCTTCCAGCTGCAAAGAGGTGCTTGTGGCAGTGTTCCAAACCATCTTACTTTCCCCATGTTGCTCACCTGCTGGGAAAGAGAGCTTGACCTAGGCAGAAGCCCTCTTCCGACTCTGAACAAAACCAATCAGTCCCTGTGTCTTAGGGGTTTGGACCTGGCCCACTTGCTGAGTTCTGCCAGCTCTCTGCACACGTTTGGGCACCCATGGCACATCTCAAGTTAACCTTCCATCCCAGAAACAACTGATGTCCCATAACACATGCCATCTGTATACCTCAATTTGGCACTGGATTAAGCATAGGCAGTTCCAAACTTACAAACAGGTCATGTTCTAAAAGTTTATGGTAGAATTGATTGTTTGTGACTCAGAATTCATTTCCCTATAAGGAAAAAATGGTCCAATTAAAAGAATACTTGTTCTAGAGTCAGAGAGTTCAGCTTCAATTCCCACCAATTATGCACACTGCCTATGTGACCTTGGACAAATCATGTCATCTCCACGGCCCTAAGTTTCCTAACTGTAAAATGAGGTTAGATTTAGTTGACTTCTAGCTTCCCTTCCAATATAGAAGCATTATTCTGTGATTCTGCATAGACCAATCTTATACTAAAGTTCTATTTTGATGTCTCTCCATATTATAAAAATGACTGCTGGCTTCTTAAAAGCCATGGCAGTAGATCAAATGTCTGTTCCTCTCACATTGAAAAGGCTTGGTGTATGAGACTGGTGACATATTCTCAGTTATACTAGTACCATAGTAGCTAAGTTTGGAGAGAAATATTACAGGAATGTTGGCCACCAGGTGATCAATGGTTTCATTCTTTCATGAAGCCATCTCAAAGATGGAGAGGCATTGCAATCTAGATAGAAAGGTAGGGAATGACCTCATATGGTTAGATACTATGTTCCAGGAATTAGACTAAGCAAGAGAGTTTTAGGTATAATTAAATAAGAATATCTTATCCTCAAATTCTAATAGAGGAAGCCAGCATATATAGGGAAACCAGAAACTATGGGGGAAGGAGGAGAAAAAGTATACTCAGTTGTGTGTAAGGCTTGATAGTAAGGCATTGGAGAAATAAAGATGGTGCTTTGTGCTTGAAATAACTTAAACATTCCTGAAGTCCCTTATGAAATAGTAAGATCTAAGGATTCATTGATCAAAATGGTGGACCATAGAGAAGAGAGAATTCCAGGATAAGAAGACTGTTACTAAGTGAATAGAAGAGTTAAGAGTTTGAGGAGTTTTATATTAGAGTTTTATAGTAGTTAGTTTTCAAATGATTTCTTATGCATTTGCCTCATTTGATTCCCACAGCAATTTTCTCAGTTATAGAGGCTTTGGATTATCACACCCTTGTTGCATATGAGAAGGCAAGTAACTTAGTTAGAGTCATACAACAGAGTCAATATTGGAACTGGGTACTTCTGATTCTTAACCCAGTGCTCTCTCCAAAAAAAAAGCAATAAACAGTAGGTGATAGCATTTACTTGCATCACATGAAATGTTTTTGGCATTTATCTTAAATTTTGGTGTTTGAGAAAAAATAGGTTTAATTAGAGAAGATAAGAGTGTAAATGGGAACTTTTGTGATATTTCTGAAGGAGACTAGCAGACACATTAAAGAGTTTTACAGGTAGATGGCACTGCTTCTTTATTATATCTAATTATCTTGTCTAATTTCAAATCAAAAAGCTTTTCTCTTCCTTGGTACATCAATGGTACTTCTCATACTCATCAGGATTATTAGAGTCATCTTTTGGCTCTCAAATAGAACAAAGCCAAAGAGGAATAGAGGCATAGAGAGAGAATGCTAACTGGGAAAGAGCTCAGAACAAGGAGAAAGGAAGGGTGAAGAGAGGGGATGTATACGAGGGAAGAAAAATCATAACATTAGTATATGAAGGAGCCTTAGAAATCATATCCTTCCATCACATACTTTGGAATTGAGGGAAGTTAGTAATGCCCAAAGAAGTTAAATTAAATGACTTTTACAAGATTCTACAGATTGTTAGTTGCTGCATTGAAACTAGATTTTTTGATGGCTTGTTTCCTTTCTCTACATTTGAGCTAGAATTAGTTGAAATATGAGCAGTGAAAAAGGACATAATATCAGACCATGGAATATGGAAAACATGAATACGGAAGTAGAAAAATGGTAGTAGGGAAGAGATAATGGTTAAAATAGTTCCTTATTCTAAAAGCTAGGTGACACCCCTGGATCCCTATACAACTTGATTGTTTTACCTAAGTCGCAAATGGGTAAAGGAAAGGAGTGTTATGAAATTGCAATATGAGTATGTGGAACTTTTACAAGTTCACTACTTTTACTATGTGCTTCTAATAGAAAGAAAGCCCGCATTATCTTGTATTATTCTTTAGTTTTTCATACATTTTCTTTCCAAATAGATAATGAGTGTGAATTTTTATGGGCCACTAGAAGTTGACTTATCAGTAATTGAGGCTATGAGTGTGTAGTTATTATAATACTGAGTTAAAGTTGTACTTTATGCTATTGAAACAATCAAAAATTTGATTTAGCAAGCTGGATTAATGGAGAATGGATAAGAGAGCATGAAAGTGAGAGTATGAGAAATTGTGTACGGAAAATTGCCAAAGAAATTGAAGTTGCAGAGAAAACAAGTTGGCTTCAAATTTAAGAGAACCTGGATCTAAACCCAATTCTTCATACCTACTTACCTGAGTGGTCTTGAATCTCTTTGACCTTCCATTTCCCTCTATGAAAAATGAGAGGTTTATATTAGATGATCCTTAACTACCCTTCCAGCTCTAAATTTAAACTTAAAATCATGTCTTCCCTAAAAATTGGTATGTTCCATTGTTCATATATGTTCTGCTGAAGTAAGCAGTTTATACATTTGGATTTTCAAATATTGAATTTTCTTTTTCTTTTTTAAAAGTACAACCAAAGAAAGGGTGGACTTTTTTAAACATTTTACTGATGAACATGCACAATGGTCCAATATCCTAACATTTATCAGATAATAGAAGTAGTTGGTCAAACATTAGTGGAGGGAAAGAAGAAAATAATTTAACAAGAAAGCAATTGATTTTACTTTTAAATCAGAAGAGACATATGGAAGGGTCCAAGGACTTACATTCTAAAGTCACTAGAAGGGCGATTTTGATGATGTTGCACAGAATGGCAAATATCTGAGTGCCATGAGGTTCCCTACTCTGTTTTTCCCTCCCAGAATTATGGTAATGTTGTCTATTCCCATTATTTCTATTTCTAACCATACACCTTCCTGCCCCATACCCAAAGTAAACCTTCCACGGTTATAACTTAAATTCATGAAGTTTGCTTAGAAGATTTGTTTACATTAATCCAGAGGTCAATGTTCCTGTCTGAACACCTCAGAAAATTTAAATAAGTTTGCATTCAACAGGATGTGCAGACATTGATACCCACCCAAGTGTTGCCATTATTACTATTATTATATTTATTATTTACTAATAACATTAATATTAATGATTTATTAATAGATTATTATTTTATGCTGTTGTGATTTTATTTAAGTTCTAACCTAGACCCCCCCCGGAGTATCATAGGATCATAGTGGTGAGAGCCAAACATTTTACAGAGAAGTAAGTGAAGTAAATTGTCCAAAGATACGCTGACTGTAAGAGACAGACAACACTAGAGATGATCATCTTGTCAATCTATCTCATCAAGTCCCATGTAAAATATTATGTTCATATATGATGTCCCAATTCTATGAGAGGAAATGATAAGTTTCTTCTGAAAAACTGAAGGCCATCCAAGGTAGAGGGTTGATTAGGAATGATTAGGAAATGAAAACCATTTCATATAAGTTGGCATTTTGAAGAGGAGTTAGGTGATTTTTTAATATAATAATTGCTTACACTTGCATACCATTGAGGTTAACAAATCACTTTGCAAATTTTGTTTTTATTCTCAAAACAACGGCACCAAATAAGTGCTATTATTATTCTATTTTACAAATAGGAAAACTGCCACCCCTAGAAGTTAAATGACTCATCTGAGGTCTCATTGCTAATAAATATCTATTGTAGGATTTCAACCTTAGCTTTCTTGTCCCCAAACTTTCTGATATCTACTATGTTAGAATTCCACAGGGCAGACCTAAGACCAGCATATGGAAGTTCAAGGAGGCAGATTTTTAGTTCACCATAAATAAGAAATCTATATAATAACAATAGCTGTATAAAAAATAGAAAAGTGGTCTTATGGTATAATGAGTTGGCCAACAGCAGAAGGTAAAGGATGACTCCTTCAGTGATATTTAGAGGTGATTAATATGTCATTCAATTAAATGGACTAGATGACAACCAAAGTCTCTTTCAACTCTATGCTTGCAGGATTTTATGAGTTTAATTCTTTTTCTTTATTCTACCTTTATTCAACATAATAGCATAGTACATACACCACCCTGCAAGGATAAAAGATGATCATTGTAACAAATAATTTTAAGTTATAATAACCCTACTAGTGCAGTGGATAACACAGATTCTAAAGATGAAAAAATTCATGATTTGCTTATCATGAGAAGCATGTGTATATGTTTTATATAGTTATGTTACATATATATTTATACACATTTATAGTTATTTTTCGGTTATTTGCAGTTGTATCTGACTCTTTGTCACCCATTTGGGATTTTCTTTATGAAGATATTGCAGTGGTTTGCCATCTCCTTCTCTAGCTCATTTTATGGGTGAGGAAACTGAGGAAAACAGGGTTAAGTGACTTGTCCAGGGTCACACATTTAGTAATGTCTGAGGTTGGACTTGAACTCAGGAAGATGAGCCAGGTATGCATGTATGTTTATAAAGTATAAAAATCAAGTGGTAAGGAAAAACAATGACCTAGAGGAAGCCGACTACCTAAGGGAATGAAACAAGGTAGATCTGGAAGAAAATGAGCAATCCTTTAAGAAGGGTAGAAATATAGCCTCCATCACAAGATTCCCCTTCCATGGTAATAAAATAGTGGCCCACATTCATAGGGGCAAGCTCTATGATAGCTACTAAACATCTTCAGTGAATACTTTGGAAAGAGAACTGCCACATGAGAAAAGAAAAGAGAAAATGCATGAATGGCTCGGCATTGTCTTTGGAGGAGAAATCCTCACAGTCAAAATGCTGGTATCAGAGAGTTACCCAAGTAAATGTAAAGGAACCTGTCTTGGGAGCCTTCAGCCCAGTCCTCATATTGATCATGGACTTTTCTCATTTTAAGTGGAATCAAAGCCATCCACACACTTCCTGGTTGGGCCCAAAATGGGAATAGCAGAAGTTATATTAGACTGGTAAGATCTATATGTTAACTTAATTTCAAATAAATTGTCTCAAATATTTAACTTTTCATGAAACAATCATTTAAAGTAATAGAATCTCCAATTTGAAATGGGCCTCAGAGGCCATCCATTCTTATTCACAGCTGAATAGGCTATTTTGTTTTTAAAGTTTTACTTTATTTTATTATAAGTATATATGATTTAGCAATACAATGATTTTAAATTGTATGTGGTTTCCACTTTAAAATATGTGCACTTGGAATATATTTTTTTCAATCAATATCTCCCATTAATTATCAATAACAATATTATCATTAGTCATCATACCCAGTCAGGGCTCTGCACTGAAATATATTTTAATAAAAAAAGATGATGCTCTATTTCTTTTTGGCAGTACGGTTCAGTGCCTGAGTTTTAATTCACAATAACACCATTGCACAGTAATAAATTATATTGAAATAAATGTTGTGTATCATCGAAGAGATATGGTTTGTTGTTTTTTATTTTATTTTTTATCAGTCTATCCCTCCCACAAACTCCCCCTGAGCAAATTTAAAAAACAACAAAAACAAAAAACCAAATAACTGAAAAATAAAACTTGCAATGCATAGCTGCACAGTCCAGCAAAACAAACTCCCACACTGACCATGTCTGAAAATGTGGGTCTCTTTATGCATTTTGAATTCTTCAAATCTCTCTCAGGAGGTAAGTGCAATGTTTCATCTTCATTCTCTTGGCTTATATTTATCATTGAATTGATAAGACTTCTAAGTCTTTCAGAGTCTTTTTTTCTCTGTAATGTTATCATTGCTAAATTATTCTCCCAGTTCGGTGCAGTTTGTTCTGCATTGGTTCCTCTGAAACTGTCCATTTCATAATGTTTATAACATTCCTAGGAATTTGATAATCAACTTTTTCCCTTAAACAGTTCAATTGATGTGACACTCACCTCCTTCTAAGGAAGCCTATTTCACTTTTGGACCACATGATAAATACACCATACTATAGTAAATAGGGTCTTGCAGTTGCAAAGATGCATATCCAAATCCCACTTCAGACACTTAATAGTTATGTGACCCTGGGCAAGTGACTTAATCTCTTTGTGCCTCAATTTCCTTAAACCTAAAATAAAAAAATGCATTTAGATTTGATGACTCCAAGATCCCATCCATTTCTAAGTCTGCAATCCCATCATTCTAATCTTTTTAAAGGTTTCCCCCCCTAGAGTAAGAGGTAGCCTAACAATGGAAAAATAGCTGGCTTTGAAGTCAAGAAGAACTAAGTTCATTTCCTGTCTTTGAAATATACTCTCTGCAAGACCCCAGACAATGGATCAAACCTCTTCATCTTCTAAATTCTCTGTGACTCTCATGAGAACCTCTGCACCTGTTTTGGTAGCGAGCTTCCCATACCAGTGAAATCAAAGGTGGAATCTATTCTTTTCCTTAAGAAATCATTTAATTTCTCTGAGTTCCATTTTCCTCATTTGTAAAATAGGAAGAATAGTACCTATGTGTGCTTTATGCAGACTCAACAATAATATGAGGAATACAATATAATGTAATATAATGTAGAATTATATCTATATTGATGAGACCATGTGTTGCTTTGAAGATTCAATGAAATATGTATAAAACACTTCGCAAACCTGAAAACAATATAGAAATGTGAGCATTTAGTAAAAAATGGCCTCTTCTCAATTTCTACCTATTACACCCAGTTCTTTCTTCTGGGGATGAGATAAGAAAATCTAATCCATTTTTCTATATGACAGTCCATCAAATACTTGAAGATAGATATATGCCCTCCAAGTCTTTGCCAGTTTAGATATTCATAATGACTTCATCCAGTCTTCTTAAGGCATAGTCTAAAGCCTCTTCCACATCTTGCTTACCCTCCTCTGGGCATCTTGTGATTATCTTCCCTAAAATTGGGCATCTGGAGCACAGCACAATACCCAGACATAATCCGAGCAGTGAAGAATGCTGCATTACTCTTCCTTCTCTCATTTTGAATCCTAAGATTGTGTTACTGCAGGTGAAGGACACAATAAGCCTTCGGGGCTGTTATATCACATTGCTGGCTTATGCTGAACCTGCAGTCCACGAAAATCTCCAGTTGTTGTTATAATAAATGTTGCTCACCAACCATGTTACCCTTATCCTGCATTTAATTTTTGGGATTCAGATATAGAATTTAGTGTTTACCTTTAATTTTCATATTCATTTCATCTCTAAAATGGGGATAATGGTAATGCCTCTTTCTCAGGGTTTTTGTTAAGATTGAATAAGATAATATTTTAAAGCACTTAGTATAGCATCTAGCACAAAGTACGAATTATACAAATATTAGTTGTTATTCTTATTATTTTATTAGATTCAGTCAATCATTCTAGCACATTAATTTTATCATCCAGTGTATTAGCTATGCTCTTTGGATTCCTGAATCTCATGAAGTGGTAGCATTATTCCAATTCACACTGCATATTTCCTTTGGCCTGGAACCAATTACTATATTTTACGTAATTATAACTTCAAATAGTGTGAATTCTAATATATGCTACTACTTTTCAGGATTCATTATTCATGCTAATTGGGACCTAGCTGTAATCTGTAAATCTGGTAAACATTCCTTTTATAGCTTCCTCCAAGTTGTTGATAAGAATTTTGAATAAAATATGGTCAGGTAGTCTTTGAGTATTCTACTTGAGACACTTTACAAGAGGAAAAGTTCTGTGTTTAGAATCAAAAGGACATGAGTTCAAATCCTACTTCTGCTACATAGTAGTGGAGTAGCCTTGATGAATAATATAATTTCTTTAACTTTCAGTTTTTCCCATGTTAAAATGGATGAGATCACCCCTAAAGCCCCTACTTGCTTTCCATCTCTGATCCTGTTCTCTCTCTACAGGATAACCCTGACCAATTAATTATCATTCTTTGGCTTGAGTCATTAAGCCAATTCTAATTCAGCCTAAGATATCATATTGTCTAATTCACTCTTTATATTTTCTACAAAGGTAACTGTCTGTTTTAAATTGACTTCAAGAAAAAAATTATTAAATATCTACTATGTATAAGCAACTGTGATAGGCATTGGCATGCAAAAATAAAAAGTGAAAGTCTTAGCCCTGAAGAAAGTTATTTTGTGCCAGCTTGGGAGGAAGAAAGATATATTAAATACCCAAGTTAGTTTTTAAAAAAATCAACGTGATTTCAGGAAGAACAGATCATAACAAAACTGGGAGATCAGGAAATATTAACCATGGGATCTAGCAGTCAGTGTTTGGGGGAAACTATGGATTCCAAGCAGTGGAGGTGAGGAAAGAATGTACTAAAGGGAATAGTCATTGTATTCAAGCAACTAACAAATACTTATTAAGCATCTCATTACTTGAAGAACTTGAGTATATTTAGCCTAAAGAAGACTGAGGGAAGACATAGTAGCTGTCTTAAAGGATTTGAATGGCTGACCTTGTGGAACAGGGACTAGACTTGTTCCTTTTGGTTCCAGAGAATAAAACTAAACATAACAGGTGAAAGTTACAAAGAGGAAAATTTAGCCTTGATGATAGAAAAAAAAACAACATAAAAAAGTCCCCGAGTAATTATAGCTATAAAAAAAGTGGAAAGGCCTGCCTAGAGCAGTGGGGATTTCCTTCTAGGGAATGCAATAGTGGAATCATTTTCAGAAATAGGTTATACTAAATAGACTCCAAGTTATCTTCCAACTCTCAAATTCTTAGATTCTGTAATATGTGCCAGACAGTTCTAAATTCTGGAGAAAATAACACAAAAATGAAATAGATGCTTCTCTCAAAGATCTTATATTCTCTCAGGGGAGACAATATGTATTGTACAGATATAAGCACATACAGATTGAAAGGACAGAGATTAGACCTGAACTTTCATTAACATAGGAATCTCCCAGGTGAGGAAATTCCCTCTGCTTAAGTAAGTTGCTAACTTCTTAGCAACTTGCCATCTAAGAGATGCATCTGGGTCCAGAAATAATTAATTCAATTTGAGCATTTACAGCCTGAATATTGAAAATACTAGAAAAAAAAGGCTTGGTTTTCTGGTTGAATATTAAGGAAGTGATAGGGAAAGTGTCAGTAATACAGACTAAATTTAAAAATGTGTCATAGGTAGATATAAATTTGGGAGTGATGATTCAGAGGAAGAAAAGTAGGAATAGAAACACAGAAGAAAAACAACTGCTTAATCACATGGGTTGTGGGGATACTGGATTGGGGATACTGACTCTAAACGACCACCTTAGGGCAAATATCAACCATATGGAAATAGGTCTTGATCAATGACACATGTAAAACCCAGTGGTATTGCGTGCTGGCTATGGGAGGGGGTGGGAGGAGGGCAGGGAAAGCACATGAATCTTGTAACCATGGGAAAATATTATAAATTAATTAATTAAATACATTTTTCAAAAAAAGTTTGGGAGTGATGGTCTTAGAATCATAGGAGATCAAGAAAGGCTTCATGTAGTAGATGATGCTTGAATTAAATCTAGAAAGAAACAAGGGACTCAGAGAAGAAGTGCATTCCTGGTAATGGTGATAGCTAATGCAAAGTCCCAGAGAAGAGAAAAGGGTTGTGTGTGAAGAATGAGACAATGGAACAGCTAGTAGGCCCAAATGGTCCATCTACCTGTCTAGTAGCCCCATCAAAATAGAAAATGAGATCACTCAGGCACGGCCTGTTCTTGATGAATCCATCTTGGCTCTCAATGTTCTCCATTTCCATTTCTAAGTGCCCACAAACCATCCCTTTAATAAAATGCCTTGGATACTGCCAGAAGAAAAATGATCTTCTAATTAAAATGTATTACTGGAACATGAACCTTTAGAGTAAAGAAATTAAAGACTTGGCATGGCACATTTGAGAGATTGCCAACCCCCTTCTCTGGAGACATGAAGACCTTTCATGTACTTGAATTATATTAAATTGTTCTCTTTACACTGTATCATCCTTTGACCTTTTCTACTACAGGTTAAAACCATTTATTTTCCCAACAGATGTTTATCGATGACCTCGTCGGTATGAAATATCATACAAGGTGGTATGGTAGACATTTATTCATTCATTTATTATTTAATTAGTAATTTACCAAAATGATATTTAACAATCATTGGGTAGCTGCTGCGAGCTATACAAGATGCTACATGCTGTTGGAGATAGGAAAATAAATAAGTTGAAATCACTACCCTCAATGTGCTTATTCTCTACTTAAGAGAGATAACAAGCCATGTATCTATCACATGTATGAATAAATTATCAATATTAGGCATTATGTGAGTATTCAATAAGTACTTTTCCTATAGGTCTTATTTTCTCCTCTTTAATCATATTTCTGAGCCTTCTCCAAGATCATTCCAATTTTTGTTTAATTTCCTACCCCCATTGTGATAATAAAACTCAGAATTAAACATACTAATCTAAGGGATATGGAATATAATGGGGAAATTATTCTTATGGTTTAGTTCCCTTTGCAGTTGTGGTTTCTTTTGATGGATTCATAAAACAGCATCAAAAATTTGGACAATTATTAGTATAAAAAAGATAAGGTCCCGAATGAGGAGGATTGGATAAAAATGTTGAGTGGAGAGGGCATCCATTTTCTCTCCCTTAAAGCTTAACTTCTTTTTCCTCTCTGTTATTTCCTCTCTGTTATCTAAATGTCTCTATCCCAGGAGCAAAGCCTTTGACTTGCAATAGCAGGTACCTCTCTAGTAGAAAGGAAAGGCAGAGAATACGAGGCTTAGCTTCCCTGCTACAATGCTGACCCTTGTCCAGGACTTACCACATCCTTTTCCTCCTCTAGTCTGGCTCCTGAATCTTCCCTTGTACTCCTCAAACCTTCACATAATACACTACAAAATGGTGTAGTCATTCCATGAACTACTACACTAAAATGTTACCTTGTTTGCCTTTGTGTACATCCAGTTAGTTTCACAGATGGTGACATCAATTTGCTAATTCAATTTCAGCTGGTAACCTACTATAAGCTTTAGATTTTTTTGGTTTATCATACATGACTGGTTATTACCCATCTTGCCATTAAGTAGTTATTTTTTCTTCCCCAAATTGTTACACTGTGATTTCTGTTTTGAATTTCATTTTAGCTTCTGTCCTATTTTCTGAAGTGCCTATAGTTTGTTCATTCAGTTAGCAATTATTGGCATATTAATTTGCAACAATATACCTTTTTCACATGTATAGGTCACTCTCCTGACTGACAAAATCATAAAATCTCAGTGTAAAGGGATCTCAGGGGCAAAATATTGTACCTGAAGAAGAATTGCCTCCATGTGACACCCAACTGCCTTTGCTTGAATATCTACAGCATGGGGGATATGCTGTTTCAACCAATGCAGCCTTTTCCCCTTTTGAACAATTCTAAATTTTAGAAAGCATTTCCTTTAAGTCTAAAGATGGTGTTTTTATTTTACTTTCATAGTTCTCTAGGGCCAAGCACTTACAAGGCACACATACATATATACATACAGATTTTGTATATATCTATATCTGTGTAGACATGCATAAACATCTATATGTGTATAAATAGATAGATATCATTAGATATTAGATAGAAAGATAGAGTCCCACAAATGAGGGAATTTATTCATTCATTTATCAAATGATCATTGATGCTAGGTGTTGAGCACGTATCAGAGCACAGAGGTATTATGCCTGTCTTCAAAGATTCTACAATATAGTAGGAGGATTAAGATATTGTTGACCTTGGGCAAAATCACCTAAGTTCTAGACTTTGTTTTTTCAGCTATAAATTGAGAAAGTCGACCTCTAATAGGATAGATTATTTAATGTGGAAGATCCCTTCCATCCCTAAATAATGGCAGCTATACAATGAGTTGACATGTTAGTGGTATTTGATACTACAGGAATTTGGGGAAAGAGTAAGAGGGAGAGACCACTTTGGGCTGCCATATTCAAGGAAGGCTTCATAGAGGAAGGTGGTTTATGAGTCAGTTTATGAGACATAGGATAAGATTTTAATAGGAAGGGATGTAGAAGGAAAGTGATTCAAATGTAAGAAACTATATGAGCAAAGCTATAAATGAGAAAAGTTACATGCAAAATTTATAGCATGTCAAATACACAACTGCCTGTGCCAGGGGTTTCACATACAGAATTACTGAGTAGAAAGGCCAGAAAGGTAGATTAGGACTCAATTACAGAGAGTTTTGAATGCCTGGTTAAAGAATTGAAGCTTTTTTCAGTAGGCAATGGGGAACAATTAAATATTTTTAGCAGTAAATAATAAGATAGTGCTATTAGAAGATTGATATAATGTTGGAAAATAGTATAGATGATAAAGGGAGTAAATTATTACAGTAATCCAGAGGAAAGATTATTTGAACATGACCTATACTGATGGCAGTAAATACAGAAATAAGGGGAAAGACATGATGAAAATTGTGGATTAAAAAGTAATAAGGATTAGAAACTGGTTGATTACATTCAGACAGGGAGAGGAAGGTGATAGTCAATATTTACTTAGCACCTACTATGTGTCAGATACTATGCTAAGTACCAGAAAATAATGCTAATATTTTGAACCTGTATAAATTGGGCAGCTATAGCTGTGTTGTATTGGTCAAAAAGGCTATACTTGATCAGGACAACCTAAGTCCAAGCCTTCCCTTGGACACAATAACTGTGTGACCCTGGGCAAGGCAAATAACCTCTTTCAGCCTCAGTTTTCTCATTCATAAATGGTGGACAATAATAGCCCTATATTCCAAGGCTTTTGTGAGGATAAAATGAGACAACACATGTAAAATCCTTTGCATGGGGCAACTAGGTGGCACTGTGGGTAGAACACTAGGCCTGGAGTTAGCAAGAACTGAGTTCAGATTTAGTCTCAGACACTTACCAGCTGTGTGACCCTGGGTAAGTAGCTTAGCCTTGTTTGCCTCCGTTTCCTCATCTGTAAAAAGAGCTAGAGAAGGAAATGGCAAACCAGATCAGTATCTTTGTCAAGAGTCAGGCATGACTGAAATGACTGAACAACAACAGTAATCCATTGCACATCTTAGTATGTTATATGAACATCATTATTATTATTATTTAGAAGATGCTAGCACCCTTCAGGAAAATCGAGAAGTCACTAGGACTGGCTTAGCTGGAATTAAAGGTACTATGTGAAGGAGAAAATAGGGAAGCTGATGAATTCAGTTTAAACCTATTTAATCTGATTCCAAGAATGGGAAGAGAAACATCCATCACATAGCGTTGTAAATACAAAATGTGATGCTAGAATTTGGAAAAGAGACTATTCAGAGATCTGCATTTGGAAATTACTCACAAAAGGGAGGTAGAAATCCTAAGAAAAGTTAAGAGATCTTGAGAGGTCAAATTATAAAAAGAGAAGGGCATAGGGAAGAACAGAACACATTTGGGAGATGCCCACATCTGTCAGGAGGGACGGTGGCAACTGAAGGAGAGAGAAATATATCTAGAGAAGTAAAAGACCAAAATGATGTAATATGGGAATACATATTCCCTATCATGAACTCAACTTTAAGTGAAGATGATGAATTTATAATCTAAACTCCCATGACACAGAACATAGATTAAAGTTCAAAGAGCAGCAAAGCCACCAAGACCAACACCCTCATTTTGTAGATGAGGAAACTGAGGGAGACAGAGGCTGACTTGTGAGAGTCTTAGAGCTATTATGTACCTGAGGCTGGTTAACCTCAATCTCCTTGACTCCAAATCCAGTGTTCTCTGCATTGCACCACTTAGTTACCTCCTAAGAGGTTTCCCAGATGTCGAACTCCACTTTATAGTTTGTAATAGCTGATTAGTCTCTCTCCCTGGATCTATATTCACATTCAAGCATTTTCTAAACCCTCTCATTGTTTCTTCACAGAATTTTTTTCAAGGAAAATTTTTACTTCATTTTTCATATTCATTGACATAACTCAAGTTCAGAACCTGACATTCTAGAGGTGCTACAGCCAACCTTTACCTGAGTATGGATGGTATACCAAGAGATTGACCCAATTTACCAGATTTCCTTTCTCCCTATCTAGGGATCTTTTCACATCTTCCTCTGTGGTAGTCTATTGGAGGGGAGATAGTAATCTTTGAAATTGTAGAGAGGAGATTGGAAGAAAAGAAGGAAGGAAGGAAGGAAGGAAGGAAGGAAGGAAGGAAGGAAGGAAGGAAGGAAGGAAGGAAGAAAGGAAGGAAGGAAGGAAGGAAGGAAGGAAGGAAGGGAGGGAGGGAGGGAGGGAGGGAGGAAGGAAGGAAGGAAGGAGAACCATTTTGAATTTTGATTTTTTTCTCCAGGGAGAAAGCATAGGGAAATGGAAAGAGTTAAAACTTCCATTTCTGGTACCTTACTTGTTATCTGATCCTGAATATATTACTTTGCCTTTCTGGGCCTCAAAGTTGTCATTTGTAAAATTATGGAGCTGGACCACATCAAACTTAGTTTAAAAAATACATGTACAAGGAAATTTTGCCAGGTTCTAAGATTACAGAGATAAAAATTAAATTGTGCCTCCCCACAAGAAGCTTACATTATAATGCATAATCTCTAAAACTCCTTCTTGTGCATATGATAAGAACAATATTATTAATAATAGCAAAAATTTACATAGGCCTTGATATGTGTCAGGCACCATGCTAAACATTTCACAATTATTATTTCATTTGATCCTTACAAGAATCCTGAGAGATATTTTCTATAAGTATCTCCAATTTACAGATGAAGAAACTGAGGCAAATAAAGGTGAATGATTTGCCCAGGAGAGTCACATAGGCAGTAAGTATCTGATACTAGATTTGAACTTGAGTCTTCCTGACATCAGACCCAGGACTCTATCTACTCTTCCACTTAGTTGTTTGCTTTAAAGTGTCATGTTCTTTATTCAGGGTGAGTGGGATTCCTTGTGCCTCATGACTCTCTGTCTACCTGTGGGTAAATAGAGGCACAGAGCATGGACTGGCATGTGGGCTTACCCAGTATACCTTTTATACATATTTCATCTTAGGCTTCTGTGACAAGTAGGAGAGACTTGAAGGTTGTATCCAGCTTATTGGATGGACAGTAAATGGATTATTTACACTAAAGGAAAACCCCTTGTCCTCTGCCTCTACATCAACAAAAACAAATACTAGTCCATTCTAGTGATGGGGCAGAAAGGGCAGGCTGAGGGCTGGTATTCAGTACACCCTATCCAATTGAAGTATCTTCTTACATTCTCTATCCCAACTAGCCCTGGGCAAGGTGGTGTTTGTGGGTGACTAACAAGACTCCCTGGACCTTAACCTGAACATGCTAAAAACATTGATTTTCCCCTGGAGGAAGGGTAATATCAGCGTCTACATGACTTCAAGCTGGGCATCTCTTCTCTCTGTTAATTGGATCATGGAGAGCAAAACCAAGGAGTTTTCTATGCTACTACAATGCACTCAAGCTTTAGAAAGAATTATGGTCTGAGCACAGGGGGCCGGTGGAAGGAAAAGCATGGAAAACAGGCTTGGATGCCCATATCCTCAAATGTTAATCCATAAAAAGGGACACACTTAATGGGCTGAGCTTTCAGTATTCTCAGTCATTCGCTGTTGCCATGGTTTTGCAAGATCATTCATTAGAGGATCAGAAAGAACAGCTTAACCCACAGCCCATCAGACCAAACAAGATCAAAGGGTATGTGATTAACTGCTGCAGAAATGGGTCCCAGTTCTCTCTCTCTCCTGTTTGTCTCTACCCAAAAGCAGGCACTTCTAGAAAGGTTGCCATGGGGGTCTTCAAGAATGTCTAAAAATGACTTTGTCACTCATACTGCTTTTGCCAATATTCTATGATTCTGTAACTATTTCCCTCATCACTCCCCCTCCAAACTATGACACTACTAACATTCCCCACTTCTTTGCTAGACTTCCCATCTTCTGTGCAATGTTTGCATCATTTAAGTTGAGGTTCTATAGGTAAGAGCCCTACATCCCTTTGCATCATCAGTGTAAGGCTAGTTATATATGTATGTGAAATAATTCTCAAAAAAAATCCTTTCCTTCCATTTTAGAATCAATACTGTGTATTGGTTCCAAGGGAGAAGAGTCAAAAGGGACAGGAAATGAAGATCAAGTGACTTGCCCAGGGTCACACAGCTGGGAAGTGTCTGAAACTAGATTTGAATCCAAGACCTCCCATCTCTAAGCCTGGTTCTTAATCTATTGAGCTCCCTAGATGCCCCCTGAAATAATTCTTATTGGCAATCCATTACAATGTTTTGTTACCTTTCATTCATGAAACTCAAGCTACTTTAGTAAGTTTAGTTCCTGTCTCATAGGTAAAGGGACAGCCACAAGGAGAGTGACTGGTGTACTCATCCTAACTCTTGAATCAGTGCAGATAGACCGAATTCCTGATTCTCTTTCTGCTCCCTCAGTATTGGTCCTATCTAATTTTACAATACTCTTTAATATAAAGGCTATACTATATCCAGAGGTATACCTTTGTTGATCCCACATCACTACTTTTCATTCCCTCCTTTGTGCTTTCATTTTTCATCTAATCACTAATACTTCAATGTATTCATAGAGCCATACATGCTTAAAATTTTAGTATTAGAAAGAACTAAAGGAGTCAGTTGATCTAACTCCTCCTTACATCATGAATCTCATCTCCTATATCCCTAAGAAATGGCCATCACTCAATAGAACACTGTATTTTGTGACAGCTCTAATTATGATTAATTTTTTTTCTTATAATAGCGAATCTTTGGTCCAAATTCTTCCCATTGAGGCCAGGCAAAACAATTCTAATCTTTTTCCCTAATCCTATGGCAATAATAAATAAATAATGAAGAAAATTATTAAGTGCTTACAAAGTCCAAGAACTTTTCTAGTTATTAGGGATGCAAATCGAAAATCATGACAGTTTTTGTCCTCAAGGAGCTTATAATGAGGAAATATAGCACACAAAAAAGCAGCTGCAAAGAAAAGTCCTCTAGGCTTGGATTTTGGAAGACTGGAATTTAAATACTCCCTCACACACTTACTAGCTGTGTGATCCAGGACAAAACACTGCACTGTTGTCTGCATCAGTTTCCTCATCTGTAAAATGGGGATAATTAGAGCATCAACCTCTCAGGGTTGTTGTGAAAATCAAATAAGATAATGTTTTAAAAGACTTTTGTGAAACTGAAAGTGCCAGATAAATGTTATAATAAATATAATTTTATTAGGTTCTGTAAGTTGTTGCTATCCTTCAGAACTGAACCCAATTTTCCAGGACTAGTCTGATCTATCACATTTTGGTGAGTCTACAGCCTCCTTTGACCTAGACAAGATTTTTCTACATGACTACAGTCTAAAATTGTAGGAGCTCTTTTGTGTGTCATGCCAGAACATTGATCTCTAGTGGAACAGAAGCATCAATCTTGCAGTCAGGAAAACCTCAATTCAAATTAGGTCTCAGACATTTACTAGCTGTTTGATCCTGGGTAAGTCACTTAACCTCTGTTTCTCTCAGTTTCTTCAACTGTAAAATAAAGATAATAATAGCACCTAACTGCCACTGTTGTTATCAAATTCAAATGCGATAATAGTCTTAAATGTTTAGCAAAGTGTCAGATGAATAGCAAGTCTATGTGTTTGCTTATTACTATCGTTATATAATTTTCACACAATAATCTGTTAACATAAATATACCCTCTGTTATCTATATTTATATCTACATGATTTCTAAAAATCTAAGTCTAGAACCTTAAATCTGCTGTTATGACATTTTTTCTTGTTAAATTCATCCCATCATTTCAATCTTTCAGCAGTTTTCTTCACCCTTTGTCATTAGTAATACTTCCAATCTTTATTCCATTTACAAATGTGAGGAGCCTTCCATCCAGCTCTTTACCCAACTCACTTCTACATCAATATTTTAGTGATTTAATTGGCATATGAACATATACTGTCATGGATCTCAACCTCTCCAAATCTGAGTAGAAGGCTGCAAACAAACAAAGAAGGAAATGGAAAAAAAGCAACAACTTTTTATAACCAGTTTGCAAATCTCCAAACTTAGGTTCGATCAACAGATATACTATTAGTTGCTTAGCCTATGCTTTTATTCTTTCCAATATGGTAGCAACTAACAGTGTCTAGCCTCGTACCTTGTACCTGGTACATAAAATAAATGCTTATTAAATGCTTGCTGGTTGATTGATTTTTTTAATTGATTGTCAAAATTTTTACTTGGCAGAATAGCCCTAAGTCGACATCATGCCTTGATGAAGCTAAGAATTCTTCAAAGGAGAGATTATATAAAAGGAGAAGAGCAAGGAATAGAATAAAGACCTCTAGGGAACATCTACATTTAGAGGCTGGGGGAAGAAGGACATTGGAGGAAGAACTTAGTGTTGATGATATAAAGAATTTTGGGGGTTCTTCCCTACAGAATTCCAACTTAAGTGGTGCCAGCAAAGCACAGAACCATGGGAAGATTGGAAAGTCCAGTAGCAAAGTGGCAATAAATAATAAAAAGAAGAGGGCTATAAACAAGGAATCGACATGTCAACAGGCATTAGGCGCCATTTATGGGCTCTGCTCTATTGGCTCCAGGTACAAAGAATGAATATTCCCTACTCACAATGGACTTAAATTCTAATTAGCAGAGCCTTGTTATAATTACAGTTTTCAAAATGTTTTCTCATTCACTTTCTCATTTCCTCTTTTCAACACTGGGAAACCGACATTATGCTCACCTTTTAGAGAGAAGCAAATGGAGGCTCCTGAAGGTTAAATAATTTACCCAAGAGCACTATAGCCAGTCAGTAGCTCTTCTAACATCTCATACAAAGTTCTTTCTATGACATCATTTATCAAAGTTTCAGGAAGGTATTGAAATGATTAGCGGTATCTTAGGGTAGGCAAAAACAGAGTTAGTTTACTTAGCATGGAGGTCAGGCTTGACAAGCCTGCAAATGAAAGCCAGCAGGTCAGTCACGGCTTTGGAAGAGCGTTGGGGGCATCGACTGCTCAGCTTCTACAGGGTAATCAAATCTTGTGTTAATGGCTGGGACTCGGCTGGAGATTGGAAGCCCTTCTCTCTTGTGGAAACTTTCCCAGTGCTATTCCCAGCATCATTTTGTGATCAGGCTCACCATTCAATCTTGCCAGACCGACCAGCCAGAGACCACAGCTGCACTTAAAGATACACCGCTGTTTCCGTTCCAAGGGAATATTTTTATTGTCTTTTAATTCCTCAGACTCTCTCTGGGTCCCCTCAGACTATTTGGCAGCACCTGCTGTGTCTCTTTTCACAGCGAGCTGCAAATCAGCTCCTCCCTTCTTCTTTCATTTCAGCCACAAATCAGTAAGTGAAGCATTGACTTGGAATCTGTGGGATCTCATCTACTACCTATTTTATTGGGTCTCTTCTGACTTTTTAAAATACAGAACTCAAAACCTTGGACTAGAGCATGGGATAAGGTTTTATTGTCACTTCAGAGAGTCAGTTTCCACGGGCTTGAGTCTGTGGTAGATTCTCAAACAAGGAGGCAGCCTGGTACAATGGTGAGGGTGCTAGACATGGCATCTGGAAAATCTGGGCTTGACTTACCCTTCAGGACATTTGCTGTCTGTCTGTATGACCTTGGGCAAGCCCCTGACCTCTTGGCTCCAGCTTCCTCGGCTTCAAATGAGAATAGTAACAACACCTACCCTAAAGAATGTGCTTAGAAAACCAAATAATATTTCTGCCTAGAGTACTTTGCCTATGTATTTTAATATTTTCATGCTATTCTTTATGCTAATAATAATAATAATTATTATATATATGTAATAACAACAACAATGATAATAATAACTAACATTTGTATTTTGGGGACTTAGCAGAAACTCTTCTAAGTGATTTACAAATAATATCTTATTTGATACTCCCAACAATCCTGGGAGGTAAGTGCTATCAGTATCCCCATTTTACAGATGAGGAAACTGAGATAGGCAGAAGCTGAGTTTTGCCCAAGGTCACATAGCTTCTAAGTATCTGAGTTTAGACTTGAACTTGAATCCTCCCAACTCTAGACCATAGTTGTCTGAAAGAAACTCTTTCTCACTCTCCTTTCACTTGTTGAAATCTTCTCTTTAATTCTAATTCCTCTTAATTATAGCTCAGCTCAATAGCCACCACATTTACAACTGGTCCTTGATCTCCCTTCCAAGTGGAAGTGATTTCTTCTTTTTCTCCTCCATCCCATTTTTTCACTGACAGCAACAACCCACCCTTTTGCAGACAATTTCCCAATTTGATATATTTGCCCCAAAACTGAATTTGTAGAAGACCTGAATTTGAATCTTGCCTCACTCACTTGGTTACACACCCCAGTTATTTTGCCTGTAGGCTGAAAAATCAGAGTTCAGGGACTCTTAATGAGTTCATCTTGCTGTCCCCAGAGCCCAAGGGTTCCCTGAGCTCTGTGAATGCTCAGTTAAGCATGTGTTGGATTTACTTCTGTTGAATTGAACCCAGGACCCCAAAATTGTTCCAAGCCTTTTAAGAAACTCCATCAGCCTGTAGCAGCCAGGCACACAGGCAGGCAGGCAGGCAGGTGACAAATGGGTGAGTGTTTTCCTTTGGAAAATGCCCCCTTGGGCCCTTTTCTGTCTGTTGCTACATAACAGCAGGTAAGGGAGAAGGATCACACAGGAGAAAAATCAGGCTTGATGATGACAAAAAAAAAACACAAAAAAACACAAAATTCTACAGGAGAATCAAAATAAAACCTTAATGGTAAAACCTTCTGAGATGAGATTTCATAGTCCATGCAGACATATGCAAATCACATGGAAATGAGATGAGAACCAAGCACAGCATTTTAAATTGCTGTGTCAATGTCTGTCCCAGGAAAATCCTTGTGGAGGTGAGAAATAGCGCTGAGGAGGGACTGAGCAGGGCTGCTTCCTGACTTGACCACTTGTGAGCTTAAGCTACCAGGGATTACTCAAAGTTTTCACAGCACTTTTCCATACAAGCAGGCGCAGAAAGAAGATTAATGAAGGACAGAGGGATGCTGGGATTTGCCTTTGATACTAAAATGTTTCCTTGTTTTTACTCCCAGAGTGGCTCAAAGCCTAGATCGCCTTTTAACTAGAGTGCCAAGAGGCTTCTGACAGAAAGAGAGAGGGGGAGGAAGGGAGGGGAGAATCAGAAGCCCAGCCAGAGGGAAGAGATCCCAGAGAACTAAGGCTTTCACTTCAAATAATCAGAAGTGTCCATAATGTGAGCTAGTCTGCTTTCCTCCCTTCTTTTCTCCTTTCTCTCCCTTTCCTTCCATCAGTCCGGGAAGCCACGAACCCCAGCTTCCTGTCCCCTCCGTCACAGGTAATGAGGGGAGAGGCAAGTGATCCCTAAATTCCCTTGGTGATAGAAATCTTAAGATTCTTTGACACTCTGGTCCTGCTCTAAACCCAAGAAAGCAGAGCTCACTAAAAAGAGTTACCTACCCTGCCAGGACAATAGTTATCCCCTCTGGTCTGAATCAAACAATAAAGATCCTTTGGTTCCATGGAAGGCTGCTTAAGCTACAGCAATAGCATATCTAAAGCAAATCAAGACAAGAAAGCATTTAGTAAGCACCTGCTGTACGCTGTGTGATTCTACAGAAACAGAGTTTTCTTGACTATCAAATAGAGAAAATAATACCTTTAACATGCTTCAGAGGGTTGTTAAAAGGATCAAATGAGATTATAGACACAGGGTGATATGTAAACTGTACAGCCAAATACTGCAGGAAAGATTGTCAGACCTCTACTGAAGATGGAGGAGTGTCAGATAGGATGCTCCCAATCATGCAAGCTCAGAAAGGTTCTACCAAGTTGGAAATGCGTTGGTTAGGATGATAGACTTCGACTTAAAAGGGATTTTGGAGAACAATTAGGTGGTACATTGAATGGAGAGATAGGCATGGAGCTGGGAAACTCTGATGCTGTTTTGTTTTGTTTTTAATTTTTCCTACTTTTTCCGCTCTACTCTTCTAAGGGTTCAGAAATAGAATGTTCATCTGTAGTGGAAGGCTGAGCCTTATTAAGAGAGCACATCACTCACCTTCAAACATCCCAAATTCCAGCCAACTTGGCCTCCTTGCTGTTCCCAGAATTAGGCAGTCTGTCTTATGCTTCCCTGTCTCTCTCATATCTGAATTGCATTCTTTCCATCCCTCCAACTCTCAAAGCTCCACTCCTGGGCCATACACTCAGCTATAGAATGCAGAATCTAGGCTACATGGATAGATACAGCTTCCTTGGACATTAAGCCCATAATCCTATGAGACGATTATATGATCACTCCACTCATTTGTGTGCTCTCCCTGCTCCTGAAATAATTTGTTGTTCAGTAATTTCAGTCGTATATGACTTTTGGGACTCCATTTGGGGTTTTCTGGGCAAAGATACCAGAGTGGTGGACCATTTCTTTCTCCAGTTCATTTTACAGATGGGGAAACAGAGGCAAATGAGATTAAGTGACTTGCCCAGGTCACACTGCTAGTAAGTGTCCCAGGACAGATTTGGAGTCAGGAAGAAGAATCTTCTTGACTCCAGACCTGGTACTCTATATACTGTGGCACCTATCTGTGCCTGAAATTATTATTAGTAGTAATAATAAAAAATACTACTACTAATAAAATCATTTATATTTTTCAAACTTGTATATCCCCATGTGACAGCTGAAACCCTCTGTAGTATCAGCACTCCAGATTAATCGATATGAAGCATTTTTTAAACCTATAGAAAGGCATCCTGCTATAGTAATTAATTAAAACAGTGCCAAAATGCGATATCTGAGATGCCCACCAGGGGGCATACTCCTGAAAATACCAGTTCATTAACCTCCTTTATCCCTTTCAGATAGGTTTAAGAGATAGCCTTCTTAGAGTCTGCAATATCCCCACTAGCCACCAGAGGGCAACAAGTAGTTTGGTTGAACACCTGATTGTTTTAGTCTGGAATGAATCCAGAGGATGAAATGAAATATTATTCAACGTATAAAATCAACAACTCCTTGCACAGCGTTGGAGTCCTCACTCCAAGGAGATGCTTCTTTTTCCAGGCATCTTATGTTCCTCACACATTCCTAGGACTGAAGTATTCCACAGCACTGTGATCACAAAACTGATTGCACACGGGAAAAGCGGCATCCTCCCTCCTGGAGGCTTTAGTCTCCATCTCTGTTGCAGGACTTTGACCACTTCTACAGGCTGTTCTCAGGTTGTCACACTTCTCTGTCTGTCCCCGCTGAGGTTCTGGCTGTAGCAGCACCAGCAGCAGCTGTGAAGTTGGCCGTTCTTCATATGGAAGCTCCACAATCTTAATCCTAAAGATCTGCCCTTCATGTCGGGGTTGTTCTCATATCCAGAATGGTGATCAGAACGTCGGAATCTCAAGGGTAAATGAAATAAGAGGAGAGGGAAATCAGTCTTGGAAACCAGCAGATAGCTCTCTTTCCTTCCTCTGTCCTCTGTTGCATCCTCAAGATACTACATTTCCCTTGTCTTCTCCCTGATCTAGAGAGGAACCATGAGCTCTAAAATCTGGAATTTCTCAAATTATGTTTCCTTATATAGAAATGTCTGAGTTCCTTGGGTTCATATATAAAATAGTAATGCGGAAGCCCCTTTTGTGAACTTGTATAACTCCAGTAGAAGTTAAGCACCATGAGAACAGACTCTTTTTAAGAGATAGAGCGTTTTATTAAATACTTCCAGTTTTATTAAATACTTCCATCATGGGGGCAGCTGGGTGGCTCAGCGAATCGAGAGCCAGTCTGGCCTCAGACACTTCCTAGCTGTGTGGCCCTGGGCAAGTCACTTAATCCCCATTGCCTAGCCCTTACCACTCTTATGCCTTGG
Organism: Gracilinanus agilis; assembly: GCF_016433145.1. Taxonomy (NCBI): domain Eukaryota; kingdom Metazoa; phylum Chordata; class Mammalia; order Didelphimorphia; family Didelphidae; genus Gracilinanus; species Gracilinanus agilis. Next base: position 160,598,880 of record NC_058132.1, read on the forward strand.
AGCCAATACTCAGTATTAACTGGAAGACAGAAGGTAAAGATTTAAAACAAACAAATAAATAAGCAAAAAAAAAACCATAAATAAATGCTTCCATTGTGCCAGGTACTATATTAATTGCTGAGGATAGATATAAAAACAAACAAGACAATTCCTGACTTTGAAGCCCTTGTATTCCAAACAGGAAAGACAATATACAATGGGGTAAAGCTAAGAAAAATAGGGGGACTGGTGCCTACACTGGGGTATGGTGAAGAGACTACAGGTAATGGCACAAGTTGTCTGGTTCTGACTATATTAGACAAAAGGCTATGCTAACAGAATCAGATAGGCTAAAGATGACTGATGAGTAAAACCACATTGGAGGGACTGAGGAAGTAGCTTGGTGATGAAGAGCACAGATAGATAAGGAAAAAGACAGGAGGGAGGCAAGAAAGGAATATTAATATACAGGGAAATGATTTTTTTTCTTTGTATCAATAGCTAGATTTTCAGCCAAATCTGGGGTGATTTACTTGAGATTCTTCTAAATAGGTGAAAAGAATGCTGATAGATGATGTTGGCTGCTTTGGGGGTAGAATTGGTCAAAGAACTTTAGAGAAGGGAAATATTCTTCATCTCTTCTTCAAGAAATTTTTATGGTTCCTGATTCTCTTTGGGATCTTCTTCAAAGAGGAAGGGGAGGAAGAAAAGAAAAGATTCTCTGGTTGATAAATAAAGAAGCTAACTGTTCCACATATTTTGATTTCCAGGCTGTCTCTCACCTGAGATTTGGAGCACTCTCATGGTTGAGCAAGAGTTCATCTTGTTCCCATCTAAAAATTTCATTTACTCTTTTAAAGAAATTAATTAATTTGTTTGTTATATTAAAATATCTAATTACTTCCTCTTTCCATTCCTCTCCCAACTAGAAAAGGCATCATTTGACAAAAAGAGGTATATGTATATAATAAATATGTATATACATACATAAATATAAATATATGTATATATAACTATTTCTTATGTCTATTAATCAGTTCTTTCTCTGGAAGTAGACATACACAAAACATTCTTCAAATAATATTTCTGTTGCAATATGTAACATTTTCCTGGTTGTACTCATTTCACTTTTCATAATTTCATGTAGGTTTTTCTATGTTTTTTTTTCCAAAATTAACCTGTTTATCATTTCTTAAGGTGCAATAGAATTCCATTCACTCGTTTATTTTCTAGTATATTCTACTTTGTAGATTTTACTTGATGGAGATTAATCATTTTCTCACTATTTCCTATTTATGATGGCATTTTGTATAACTAGCATTTGATAAGGAGTCAAGCCTATGGATATAACCTTGAGATATTTCCCCCAAGAAATAGTAACCAGGGAAGTTTTTGACTTTCTGTTTTAAACCAATTGTGCCCTTACAGTAGCATGCATGTATATGCATTTGTATCTACACATGTACATACACACATGTAATATACATTTTCTTAGCCCAGTAACCTATCTCTCAGAGAAAAAAAAAAGCAGCCAATCTAAATGGTACACTTTAGTGCTCCCATCAAGACAAGAATCAGTATCCTTGGAAAAGAGTGGGCACCATTCCAAAGATACCTATCAATGTCTCCTTGAGTTGATTATCTATATGCTTAGCCCATCAGATGTTCTGTGAACTTGATTTTAAAAGCAATCTTTTAGAGGCAGCCAGGTGGTTCAATGGATAGAGAACCAGACTGGGAGAGAGGAGGCCCTGGATTCAAATTTGGCCTTGGACACTTCCTAGCTTTGTGACCCTGGGTAAGTCACTTAAGCCTAATTGCCTACCCCTTCCTTATGCTTTGGAAATGGCACTTAGTATTGATTTTAAGATAGAAGGTAAGGGTTTAAAAAAATATTTTAGAACAATTCAAGAACAAATGGTTTCCTTTGTAATATTGTTTTTTTTTAATTTATATGTTTAAAAATTATATACTGAAAAGAGTTTCAAGTGCTTCACTAGAGAGCCAAAGAGGTGAATGGTGCAGAAAAAGTTAAAAATCTCTTATAGAACCATCTTATTTGAACATACATAAAACTGACATGGGCAGTATCTCTTGAGTCTACTCTTACACATTTCATTTTTGTGAGTGTACAGGGTATTCAGGAAAGACCAGCCTCTGGTATGAGGGTGTGCCTAGCCTTTTTCAGGTCTGCTTTCCTTTGTTGGTGTCTAGTCATCTTGACTTTTGTCTTGCCACTGGACTTGGATAACTCTGGAAGAAAGAGTGAAGCTGACTTTGTATGACTCAATCTCACTTAAGTTCAATTTAAAGACATTTTGTGTCACCTTTGAGTGCCTTTGAGAACAACCACCATTAATTTGAGGAAATAGCAATGTAAAAACTCTACCCGCTAATATAGAAAATCGTCTCATTTCTAACATATTTTTAATGAATTTCCTAGGACAATGAGAAGTTAAGTGACTTGTTAACACTCACACAATTAGTATTTTCAGAAGCAAGATATAAATGCATCTTTTTCTTATTCCAAGGTTATGTCTCTATCTACTATGACATGCTTCCTCTACTTGGTACTTAATAAATTGTTTGGTGGACCATCCTTAACTCTTTTCAGAATCCCTAATTTCTTCCAATGATTATTTCAGGCAAAATCTTCTACATGAGAATCTCACAGATCCCACAGTTGCTGGGGGTGTTCTCCCTAAATCTCTTTGAATCTATTTGCATGGAGATGGGATGGGCCTGGATCTATCCTTTTTTAGTATATCAACCTTCTAATGCAGAAATACTCTACCAATGAAAGTCTATAACTTACAGTCTTAGGGAGAGAGCCTGAGATGCTGAAGAGTTAAATGATTTTCCCAGCATCCCAATATTGAAATGTATTTGAGATGGCATTTGACTCCAAGTCTTTTTGATCCTAAGGCCAGCCTTTTCTCCATTTTTGTGCATATTTTGCAAATACATAAAATGTTCATGTCATTTTCTTTGACTAGACTCTAGGGTAGTGACAATTTTTGCTTTTATATTTATATCTCTAGCATCTAGCAGAGAGGTTTTGCTCATGGTTAGTATTTAATAGAAGTTTCTTGATTGATTAGATTAGACTGAATTTATCACAAGGGGCTTGGAGAGCAAACATTGAGCATTTTGGTCACAAAAAGTCATGAAACCTTATACTGTCATGTGCAGAGGGTTGAGATTCTCCTGAAATGAAAAAAAAGTACCCATCTGAATTCATTTGCAGATCTTTGACATATTTATAATTAATTAATTAGATTATTGATTTGATTAATTGGGCCTTGCAGAATTGGTGTATAGATCACATCTGGCTCTTTATCAAGGAGGGCTAGTATAACTGAAACTAATATCCATTCCACACCTTCCTATCTAATCTAAATGAAATTATAAACAATATCTTTCTCCAATTACAAACCCAGCATTCTTCACTATACTCTGTGGCTTTCTTTCTGCCATCCTTTATCATTGTCCCATCTACCCCAAGTAAAGAAGTAATACTACTTCTTCCTTAATCTTCTTTTCATCAATAAAGCTATGGTGGCACCTCCACTAACTGTTATTTAATCTTATCATTCCTAATAAGTTTTAGTTTATTTTTAGCTTTAGTGATCTCAACACTACTCTCACGGGACCATGCTGCCTTTTTATATTCTTCGTCCATAACCTGTCTTCCCTTCTATCTTAAGTCCATATTGTCACAGAATCACTTAATCACAGAATTCAAAGGACAGAAAGGACCTCAGAAGCCCTCTGGTCCAACTCCTCTATAGAAGAAATCTCCATTATAACATACCTAACAAGTAGTCATCCAGGATCAGCCTGAAAACTTTGAAAAAGGAGATAACCCACCACCTCACGCGGCAGTCCTTTCCAAATATAGATAGCTGTTAGAAATGTTGACTTGAAGCCTACATTTTTCTCATCAAACTTTCTATCACACTGTCCCAGGTTCTGCCTTGTTGTGTCCATTAGAATATTAGAATAGATCTAATTCATCCAACATATGATGATCTTTAAGAAGATAATTATCATGGTCCTTGTCTCTCCCTACCTATCAAAAAGTATTGTCTTTTTTAGACTAAACATGCCTTGTTTTTTATCCTATATTTCTTTTTTTTTAAGTTTTAAATTTTTCCCATATTACCTGTTGATATAATTTTCAATATTTTAAACAAACTATGTTCTCTCTCTCATACCACTCCCACTTCCCTAAGACATCAGGTAATATGATAAATGTTGTACATGTGTTAATATAAAATACATATCTCTGTACCCAACATGTTATGAAAGAAGATACAAATCACTTATATTAGAGAAAAAATCACAGAGGAAATAAAATGAAGAATGGCATGCTTCAATCTGCACTCAAACTTGTTCCTTCTATAGCAGTGGATAGTCTTTTGCTTCATAAGTCTCTTGGGGTTGTCCTGGATCCTTGCATTGATAATAATTGTTTCCATCCACAGTTAATCATCATGCTTTATTGCTGTTACTGTGTACAACATTCTCCAGGTTTTGCTCACTTCACTTTGCATCACTTCATATGTCTTTTCAAGTTTCTTGTAATCATTGTATATTTCTTTTTGAAATCTAAGTTAATTGGTAATCTCATCAGTCCCATGGGAAGAATCATCACCTATATATATAGATTTTTTTCAAGTTTGTATATCTAGACCCACTCTCCTGAACTTTTAAAGCTTACATCCTAAATTGGATGTCCTATAAAGAATCTTAAACATAATAAAAAACAGAACTCACTATTTTCCCTCAAAACTCTCTTGCTAACTTTCCTTTTGAAGGCACCCTATCCTACCATTCTCTCAAGTTCTCATCTCAGCCCTTTCCTCAACTCTTCATTCTCTCTACCCCAACATATGTCATCCCATTGAAAATCTTGTAATTTCTACATTTACACCATCTTTTCTTTACCCCTTTTAGTCTACACTCAAATAGAACACCCTACTGGGAGCCCTTATCACTTCTCACTGGGATTGCTAAAAGAGCCTTTTATTTGATTTCCCTTCATCAAGGTCTTACCATTCTAACCCACCTTCCACTCATCAACCAAAACTATTTTTTTATAAGTCATAGTTCTTATCCTGTCACCTCCCCCACTTACTCAATAAATTAGAATGCATCTCTATTATCTCTAAGATCAAAGATGAAGATTTTTGTTAGGTACATAAATTTTATGACACATTTCCTCTATTTCCAGTAGGTGTCAAATGGGAAATTACATATTTTGGAAGTGGATTTGGAATAACTACATTCGTGATACAGACTGTGAAGACTGAAGACTAAATCTATAAGAGTTGCTGATGGTTTTAGGTGAAATTGTGGGCCACTATTTAAAACAAAACAATAGATTATATTCCATTTTCTCACAATTATTTCCAAATATTTTCTCCACATAAAAATGACGAACTGTTTTTTCCTTCTTATCCATTCCTTCCAAATTTCCTATATGCAGATACAGATGTTCGGTTCTGTGACTGCTGAGAACTAAATATATAGGTGAAATGGAAAAATTATTGTTTTAGACCCATTCATATACCATACAACTCAGTCACACTGGCATACTTAATGCCAAACATATGTAATACACCATCTCTCATCTATGTGCCTTTGCACTAGGTTTCCCCCATGTAGGGCAAGATCTCTTTCTTTACCTCTTCCTCTTGCCTTCTCTGCCTTCTTTTGAGACTCAAAAATACATTTTGTCTTTTGCAGCGAACTATTATTCTCTGTCCCCCCAACTACTTTCCCCTGTCAGATTAGCTTAAATCTACTCTATAGTTTGTGTATGCTTCATTATTTAATTTTGCCACCCCCAATTGGAATGTGAGCTCCTTGAGGACAAGAACTTTTCTTTTAATCCTAAGAATTTAGCTCAGTGTCTGACCCATGGTGAGTCTACAAAATGTATGTTTACTTGACAAATTATGCATCAACAGATCAACAGCAGGTTCCTTAGACCAGTGGTAAAAATGGAACCATTAAATCAACCTAAACAATATGGATGCATTCCTGTGGCCTACACATTGATAATGTTTCCCTTCTGGAAGTGGAATGTTTGATACTTCTGCTTTATTCAACACCTTTTTCTCCTCAGTGGATTCTTTGGGGGGAGAGGGGTTAGTCTTTGTGTCATTAGAAGTTTCCATGTCTTATTGGTTATCTTCCTCTATAAAAAATTGGTTTATCAAATTCCAACTCTGCTTTCTCTTTGACATTTTCTATTAAAAATATAGTTTTTATGTGATACATTGTCTGTCTTTTCTTGTCTTTATCACAAATTCTAAGATAAAGTAGTCACTTAGCCCAGTTTTCCATCATTTCTACTTCAGCAACTGGTTCATTCTAGTCTGTAAAAATTAGTTCCAGAATAGCGATTCCGTTTATTGATTCTTCTACCTTTTGAGGTATGAAATCACTAAGGTAACCAAAGAAAACAACTCTGCTGTTTGTAAGTGTGTAGTAGTAGTAGTAGCTATAGAAATGGTAGTACTAATGTTGGTAATGATAGTAGTTGTAGGACTGGTAGAAGTAGTTGTAGAAGAAATAGCGGCAGCTGCAGCAACTATAATGTAGGAACAAAAATTGCAGTAGAGAGAGACACTGTAATTCCCAGGAGACAAAATTCAAGAAAAGAGCCATCAACGAAATCCAAGGCCTTAGAGGTAATTTTTACCTGAAAAGTATAACTGATTTTAGTTAATGAAACACATATTCAAAGGAACCTGATATGTAAAAGTCATGAGGGTGGGGAAAAGTATAGTGCTATATATTAAAAAAAAATACACTAAGAGGAAGAAATATAGGGGCCAGATTGGGGAAAGCATTATGTAGAAAAATTGGGCAAAAATTAACAAAAGTAAAATGCAGAGTTAATGTTACCATTGAAGTATGTTATATACCAAGACAGAAATAGCAAACAAATCTTCAGAAAATATACTCCACGTCTCACATGAAGACATAAGACATTCTCTCTGTCTCTCCCTTTCTCTCCCTCTCTTTTTCAGTCCTATCTCTTTCTCTGTTTCTCCTTCTCTGTCTGTCTGTCTGTCTGCCTCACACACACAGACACACACACCCTGTACAAGCTCCTAAACTTATAGTACTATACTACCTGAATTTTGGACACTTCTACAAAAGAAAACAAATTGGTGGTTACAGGAGAGGAACGCCCACATTCACTTCAATGAATACTGCCTTTAACCCTAAAACTCTCTAGTCTTTTTGACCCCAGGTCTGACACTCTCTCCACTGAGTGAGCTAGCTGCCCCCAAATACTTTTCTTAATATGCCATACACTTCTGAAATCTGCCTTTCTTTTCTGAAGCCTTTGCCTTTGATTGGCACTAGTTAAGAAAATACCACCTAGGATTCTAAGATAATTAGTTTCTGGCTCAGAGCTTCATAATCATAAGTAGCATTTCTAGAGAGATTCTTATTACATCACTTGTCTTCTGAGTCACCAGAATTGGGTGATAGTTAGCAGACTTTTTCAAGTCTAAAAGTCATGGGAAATTTTCAGCCATATACTATGTATATGTACCCAAAAGATGACAACTTCTCTGTTGCTTATTTTGGTTTATCTAAAAGCTGTTCTAATAACCCTCAATAAGGAGTGACCAGGTAACACTGTCTATTATTCCTCTAACATTTACTCAATTATTTCTCTCACCTAATGTCACCATTAATTCTTATTATTATTCTTTGCCCAAGTGGAAAAAATAGTGGCAAGGCCAGGTCTGAGATCCATGTGTACTATCAGTACAGTGTTCAATCACTAAATGACTATGCCTACTAAATAATTTACAACCCTTGTTTTACCTGATCACCAATGTTTTCAGAGTTTTAACTTCTAATATAAAAAATAATATGGGTCTGCTTATGCAAATGCTTCCATGCCTCTGAGATGTCAATTATTAAGGGCCTTAGGGTTTTACCATAAGCTATTGCTAAGTTTAACAGTCTGGAAGCCCTTGGGAAAATTTTGAAAACCACAGATCCCGGGACCTCCAGGGATAACCATCCTTTTACATAAGCATCTTGGCCAAACAACTTTATTCTTATAATTGAAATCATCTTTTACTTGTCTTTTCGATTTGAGTAGAAATGAGGTATCCAAGAAGCAGGAAAAGGAAAAAGAGAATGAAAGAAATAGAGAAGGTAACCTAGCAATCAGTTTCCATGACTGCCAGGCCTCCAGATGTTTCTCACCTCCAAAGCTTAAAAAATAAAATAAAAATCTAATCAAGAAAAAAAAAAACATTCTCACTCTCATTTGGATTAATATAAACATTTAGATTCCTGTAGGGTGTAAGTCTTCTTTCCCTAAGGGAAAGTAAGTTCACCTAGAGACATGGGGTCCCACTATCAAAGCCTATTGTGATTAGTAAGGAATCCAATATTAATTTTCTTCTCCTCTAGAATTTTGGGTGATGATGGCTAAAGACTGAACTGAATGACTATCAAGTACCTTCTCAGAATCTTCTTGGCTCACAGAAGAGTATATAGCCATGGGCCATGGAAGACATCCCCTTTGTAAAGGACTAGTATCTATCTTTTCTATTGTGATGAAAGTGTTTTCAGGTTCTAAATATATTGAGTTCTTTAGTATTATAAGGAAAGTGAGACCCAAAGAATAGAAAAGATTTGTCTAAGGTGAATGGACTGGGACTAAAATCCACATCTGTTACTAGAGGAATGTTCTTGTTATTAAACGACTATTCAACCTATGGATAGTCAGTCTTTTCACAGTGTCATTTCCTTACGTAAAAATTCAAAATATGGGAAAAGACAAAATTGTATATGATTTCTCATATATTGGGAACTCTCTCTATCAGCAGAAATCACAACTGTTCATGACATGGTAGAAAAATTGTAAGAAGTTGTTGAGTATAGAGAAAGATTAAGTGACTCAGTCCCTAAAGCCAGTAGATATTCTGAGTTCACTAGTATTTTGTTCAAGACTTGAACTCAGACCTTCCTGATTCCTGACCAGCACTCTCTCCACTGTGTCATCAGCTCACTAGTATAACCAAAATAAGACTCAACATGACATCAAGACTTCCCAATTCCATCAAACGATGCGGAAAATGGGGCCAAGGGATAGAAGTGGTGGTGAAATGACTTGTCTAAGGACATAGGATTGTAGATTTAGAGATTAAGGGGATCTTCAAGGTGATGGATTCCAAAATCTTTCTTATTTTTATTAGAAGAAACTAGGGTACAGAGTTCTTGTAAATAGAAGAGCAAAGATTTGAGGCTCAGTCCTCTGGTTTCAAATTTAGTATACTTTTCAATATAGAGATTAAACCACCTTTTTATTTAAACATTTAGTAAGGTCAACTACAGAGAAGGCACTAGGCTACAACCCATAACAATTTACTGGCAAACAACCATTGGTAAATAACATCATCTTTCTGCACCTTGGTGTCTTCATCTGTAAAAGGAGAACACTGAATTACATTTATCCTTGGAACCAAACTTGCCATTTATTTATTTATAGGTAGTTGTGACTCCTTAATCATGATTTGGACTAAATGTCATTTAAATTTCTTGAACATATGCCAACTGCCGGAAGGATAAGGAACCCTGGAAATATTCTGAGTGTCCAGAGGAAGCCAGCCTGTGACTCAATACTGACCATAATAAGTGGACAATTTCTTTAAACTCTAGGTGAACAAGTTGAATTTCAGTAGATTTTAAAACTGAAAAAGATCTTAGACTCTACCTCACACTATTGATGAAGAAATGGAAGCTGAGGGCTTCAGAGGCAACTAGGTGATGTGGTAAATAGAGGAGCAAATTTGGATTCAGAAAGTTCTGTGTTTAAATCCAGACTGACATTTACTAGAGTGTGACTCTGGACAAGGCACTTAACTTAGTCTCAGTTTACCTGTCTGTGAAATGGAAATAATATCAAGAGGTTATAGCGAGGATCAGATAAAACACTTTTGAAACCTTAAGGGACTACATAAATAAAGATGCTATATAGAAATTATTATTTCTGTGCTTCTTTATGCCAAGTTTCTAATCAGATAAAAAAAAAAGAGTCCCTACTTCCTTATGCATAGCTGTTCAGTTCCTGGACCAGTTTCTCACGTAAAACACCAAAGAAGGTACTTTCCATGAAGATGTTTATTCAAGGAAACTGGCAATTATTCCATGTTTGAAGAAAATTCTTCACTTATATCTGTGGTTGGACATTCCATGAAGGTCAGAATAGCCTCTTGTCTTCTTTCTCTTTGCTCAACTGTGGGCCAAGTTAGATGACTATGGCCCAGTGAGAGTGATTTCATAAGGAGCTAGGCTTAAAATGGACATTGTGAACACAGTACAATATACTTTAACAAATGGGATTTTAATGCTCTCCAGGTCTTTCCCCGCTCTGTGAGATCTGCCACGTTAAATCTCTTTGTTCAGCTCAGACAGGTCATTTGTCAAACTCTACCTCATTATTAAAAATGTATTCAATGGCATTTAATGAGTACATATGGATTCAGTGATGATCACAAATCAAATTTTTGGAAAGTAATATTTTTAGCTGTACTGTCCAGCCCTATGAATATGTAGCAGTGCTTTAATACTGTCCTTTCTTATTACTTGAGCTGAAGCTAATCTTCATAATCTTCTTCAAGGTTTTATAACTCTTGCTTTACGAGTGAGGAAAGCATGAAACCTAGAGAAACTTTAGCAGGGCCCAGAAGAGAAGTTCCAGGGATAGAGCTTCTAAACTTCTAACCTTTTGTTTGCCTCTATGTGCCACTCTTCCTTTGACTTTATTTTAAACCCTCACCTTCCATCTTATAATCAATACTGTGTATTGGTTCTAAGGCAAAAGAGCAGTAAGGACTAGGCAATGGGGGCCAAGTGACTTGCTGAGGGTCACACAGCAAGGAAGTGTCTGAGGCCAGATTTGAACCTAGGACCTCCCGTCTCTGGACCTGGCTCTCAATCCACTGAGCTACCCCTTTGACTTTTACAAGCTGTGTGAGCCTGGGTAATCCTATTCCTTAGTCTCATTCTCTTCACATATTAAATTAAGGAGTTACATTACATGGATTTTTTAATTTTTTAAAGACTTTTTTTACAGATTACACATCAATACAATTTTTAATAATCATTTTCTGTTATTTTATGATCCATGTTCTTTCTTCCCTCCCATCCTTCCTCTCTCTAAGAAGGCAGGCAATATGATATAGGTTATATATGTTTTATCATATAATACATTTTTCCATATTAATCATATTGTGAAAGCAGATGTCTATTATTATACTAGAGAAAAAATCATGGAGAAAATAAATTCAAGAATGGTATTCTTCAATCTGCATTAAAACTCCATCATTTCCATGGTCATGGATAGCCTCTTTCTTGAGGACTCACTTGGAGTCCTCCTATATGCTTGCATTGCTGATAACAGTCACTTGCAATTGATCATCATGCCTTATTGTTGCTATTGTATTCAACATTCTCTTAGTTTTGCTCACTTTTCTTTGCATTAGTCTATATGTAATAAATTATAATAAATATGCTTATCCAAGAGAAACAAATTATCACACTAGCTAGGTTTGAAAATCTATTTTCATTCTTTTATTCTCCTCTCTCCCACACTACCCCCTACCCAAGAAGACAAGTAATATTATATAGATTTTACATATATTATCTAAATTATACATATTATCCTGTTCATCATCTTTTGAAACAAGAGATATATAGAAAAAAAGTCATGGAGGAAAAAAAGTAAAAAATGGTATGTCTATTCTGAGGGACTTTTGAGAAAGAATGCTATCCACATTGAGAGAAAGAACTGTGGGAGTAGAAATGCAGAAGAAAAACATATGATTGATGACATGGTTCAATGGGCATATGACTGAGGATGTTGACTCTGATCACTCTATTGCAAATATTAATAATATGAAAATAGGTTTTGAACAAAGATACATGAAAAACCCAGTGGAATGCTCGTTGGCTTCAGGAAGAGGGAGGGAGCAGGGGAGGGAAATAATGTGAATCATGTAACCATGGAAAATATTTTTAATTAATTATCTAATTAATTAAAAAAATAAAAATGGTATGTCTAAAGAATGCTATCCACCTCTAGAGAAAGAACTGTCGGAGCCAGATGCAAATCAAAGCATGCTATCTTTCACATTAGTTTATTTATAATTTTATTTGGGGGTTTTGCTTTTATACGAATATTCTCTTACAGTGATTGTTATCACATGTAATTGGGACAATAAAATTGTTATCACATGTAATTGGGACAATAAAATATCTTCAAATTAAAAAAAAAGAATGGTAAGTCTCAATCTGTATTCAGACTCTATTTGTTCCTTCTATGGAATTTATTTACATTTAAATTATTGAGGTCATTGTTTATTAGAGTAGAGCATATAGGGAATGATCAATCCCAAGTGATGAACTGTACTGGCATTTGAGTAAAAACTCCCAGCTGCCATCCTTTTCTATGGCTTGTCTTCCTTTCTGCATATCCTTGAAATAGGACACAAGAGGGCAAGACCCATGCATGAGTTAGGAATCACATCTCCTATTCTTCCTCAGCATATATTTCTTTGGGTCTAGTACAGGTAAGAAGTAAAAGCCAGTTTAAACCAGTGTTCTCAGAAAACTGTTTCTTGATCTTATCAAGCCAGTACAGAAATGTGCCACATGCCCAGCTCCAACTCTTGTCATTGATGACCCTGTTAATACCAAAGACATGTCGAATTTGTAGAGGCCATGCTCAACTCTGTGACTCATCAGTGTCTAACAGCAGGTCAGCTCAGTTCGTAATCCTTCCTGGAGTTCCTCACACTGCCTTTGGTGTCTGAGCCTGAAAGTATAGGCCTGTAACATCTTTCTGCTTTTCCCCTATGTTTACTACAGGAGCACATCTGAATGTAATTAGATTTGCTCTTCATAAGAGCTTCATCTATCTGGAGACACATGCAGCTAAAAGTTAGATCTGTGAGATGCTCAACAATTCTGCCTTTCCATTTTGCCTCTTTATTTCCCTCTGTAGCCCAAACCTTGAAAGTTAAAACCAATTTATTTCTTTCCCAGACAGATGCTGCAGCCATTACTTTGGGGGTTAAATGGCTTTCACTCTCCTAAAATGGTTAAGATGCCTACATTATTGGGTTACTTCAGCTCCCAGTGATCCACAGCCTGCAGGCCACTGAGGTCACAGGGATTTTTGAGGCAGAGTAATGGAGTCTTGGGGGCTCTATCTTTATTTTAGAAGCTTCTGCACGTACTCTATGATGGAAAAGCTGCAAATGAAATTCTCAATAGCTTTCTGGCTTCTCAGAACCCACGCTAGGATGAGAGGAGTAGAAGGTAGGCTTTTTTTTTTGTTCCCTCTAGAATCACTGCTCCCATTCTCAGATTGTGATCCAAAAGCATAGAATCCTAATATTACCCAAAGTCCTTAAAGAAACATTAAATTACATAAGTATGAAGATATAGGAAACCCTATCTCTTTTTCTTAAAAAAACCTGGTAAGATATTTTTTACAACATTCTTTGAATAATCTTTTCCAGTTTTTGGTTATCTTGAGACTCAGGAAGTTCCTTTTAATATCTAACTCAATTTTTTCTGCTGCATAAATTGCCTTTCCTACATGTTCAGCCTGATCAGAAATGCTGTTCTATTTAAGAAGGAACAGACTTGTTCTTTTTGCCCTCTGAAGACAAAATTATGAGCAATAGGTAAAAGTTACAAAGAGACAAATTTAGTTTTAGTATCATGAAAAAAATAAACACACAAGACTTAATTACGATTTGAACAATCTCAGAGAGAAATGTGCTGCCTAGAGAAATGGTAGGTTCTGGGTCCTTGGAGGTCTTTTTAGCAGAAACTAGATGACTACTCATATATCACAATGGGAATGCCTTTTGAGTATGAGTTGGAAAAGATGACTGAGAGCCAGATCTCTTCAAGCTACTAAATCCCATCTTTCAAATGATTCCCCTTCTTGCATTTTATATTCCCACTAACTTAGGAAAATATCCCCTTTTTCATCTCTTTTTACTTTGTTAATACCATTTCCCATAATTTTCAACCCCACATAACTTTCTAATAAAGTCCCTTTCTTTGATACCCTGCACAACTTCCCAGCCAATTTTTCCTAGACTTTCCAAGTGAAAGTCCTCTTTCCTCTTCCAGTTTCATAAGGGACTTTGCTTGGACCTCTCCATTTGTATTCATCTAGCTTCCCCTTGGATCACAGTTATTTGTGATTCATCTACCCATTTGAATGCAAGGGGGTATTGTAGGCCCAGACACAAGTCACAGTGTTTTGCACATAGTAGGTCCCTAATAAATATTTATTTAATTGGATTCTTATTTCAGCCAATATCTTCTTGTTCTCCCTTTTTTCTCTCCCCCACCATGACAAAATAGTAAAATAGGCTTTTTAGAAATTCATTTTCTGCTTTCCTCAAAGGGATCAGAGACCCATAACTTGCTTAGGAAGGCAAATGAACAAGGTTTCCAAACTAAGTCAACCTCATTTCCCAATCCTTCATAATTTTCTTATTATCTGATTTCACAGGGAACCCTTTCTTAGAGAATACAGCAGATGCCTTGTGGCCTGAGAATTGATGGTCTCTGCTCTTTTGTCTTCTATGTTGCTCTCACTTACAGAAATGTCTTATCCTTGTCTAAAATGAAGTCTTATGTGATTGTAACTTCCGCAGATTAACTCTGCCCCATAAGGAATGTAAGCGCCTTTGGATTCAGCCCAGGTTTGAAGATGGCAAAATAATTCTTCAGTATATTCTGACTCTTTTTGCAGAAAGAAAATATTATTTGGGAGGCTTGGCAATAGACATTTTACCTGGAATCCTAGGTGCTTTTCACCAATACTCAAGAAGGTGCTGCTGCAGAAACCATGAAACAAAGGTTATAGAAGTTGCAGTTTGCTGGGGAAGCATATGAGGATGAGTGTGATTCTTCTTTCAAGTAGAATTAACTGATTGGTGATTTCTATGACATGCTTGGGAGCAGGTTCTAACTAAAGGAGAAATCCCCATGTTGGAAATTCCTTGAGAAAGCAGTTTTCCTCTAAAAAGGACATCAAATTTCTTCTCCATCTTATCAGAGTGAGAAATGAACTATTACAGTGGGTCCTCTCCACTTCTCTAGAAAACTGAGTCAGGAGCATAACTCTCCAATTTCCTTAGGCCTTAGATGAAAATACTAAAGTTGAATATTGTAATAAGTAATTAATATAATCTTAGGATGTAATCAAGTCAGAGTTAGGATACCTGATTGACCCAGTAGAGGACATCTTGGAGTGTGCTTAAATTAAGTAATCTGCAAATTGGTTCAAATCCTGACTCAGTTTCTGTATAACCTTGGGAAGTCACTTATTTTTTATGGTGTCTTAGTAACCTCTTCTGCAAAATAAGTGGGTTAACCTAGGTGAACTGTCAGGTTCCTTCGAGTGCTAAATTTGTAATCCAATGTGACTTGTATTGGACAGATTCCCTACCTATGTGAAGATCAGAAAAAAGGTAGAACAATTCTTACTTACTATGCCCATTTGCAGAGACAACGATGGATGCTTCATTCAAAAAAATCAGTGTGTTAAAATGAAAAGCAACCAGCCAAGGGAAACACACTGTACCTCCCTGCTTCCCAGACCCACCTAAAACAAATACCCACTTCCACTCAAAACACCTGTGCTTTTTCTTATTTGCTCCAGTTCTCTGAACCTGATTTTTTCAGAGTTGACAGTAAGCTGTACTCATCCCTTTCTTGTGTCTGTTGTGGTTCATCCTGAGGCTAAAGAGGAAGAAGCAAAGTGATGACTTCGTTCAACTCAAGTGTGCCTAAACATGAAGCTTTCATTATTCTCTCCCATCCCCTTTCCAATCTCAGCAACACAAACCAAATACTCACAGTCCAGTCAATGCACTTACTTTTGGGTTATGTGAAATGTAAATATTTATTAATAGCAACTCACATTTCTGTATTTATATAGTACCTATAAGTCTCAGGTTTTTATAAATATTACGTTCTTTAGTTCTCATGACAAACTTATGATATAAAATTCACAAGTATGATAACCCCTTCATTTCCCAGATAAGGAAACTAGGATGTAGAGAGGTTGTGACTTGACCAAAGTCATAGCTACATAGCTATAATTTGAACCCTTCTGATGCTAAATTTAAGATTCTGCTACCTACATTTTTTTCTCTTTGTGTATATGTGTGTGTGTGTGTGCTTTAATCTGATGATCTGCAAATACATCAGATGATTAGAGTATTGGAATTAAGACATAATAAACATTTAACTTTGTAAGCTTGAAGTTCATTCCTTGTGAAATTACTTGTGTGTCTGGAAATCAATCCATTTTAAAAGCAGTAGGAGCTACAAGGAACCACATTGAAGTTGAAATAAGAAGATAGGTTAAATTACTAGCTTCAAAGGAAGTATTACCTCTCTGATACTCAGTTTTCTCATCAGTAAAATTAAGATGATCATCTCTTTACCATCTACCTTACAGTGTGATTATAAAAAATGTAAAAAAATTATAAATGTTACATTGTTTTTTCCCTCTTTATTTTCATCTGGATTTTTGGGAGGTGTCTTGAAAGTTTAAGTTTCTTACATGCAAGAATTCCTTTTAATTGATTGCAGACAGAACCTAAAATGGATGAGTCATAATAAACAAATGCTAAGCAGAGGTGTTTCTGACTAGTTGTAATGATGCAAGAGTTTTCCTTAAAATAAAAACTAAAAATTCAGATGAGCACCAGAGCCAATGATGAAAGTCTTAAGAAAAGGACTAGAGATAAGAACATGGTTATTATTAGTCATGCAAATTTCCTTTTTAATACTTTACATCTATATCTAAGACTCTAACCAGTTACAGTCCTAGTTTGCAATCAAGGTCAGTCAGAATACCAAATTGACCTGGTAGAAGATATCTTGAGAGTTCAAATGACAGGCGGGATCAGAAATGAGAGATACACAATTACCAAAATCAGAAGTAAGTATCACAAAGAATGTAAAGATCAAATCAAGTACAATGATCAGTATATGTTTGCATACTTAATAGACAAACTATTATAGGATAATATTATTGTTAAGTTAACAAATATTCAAGCTTTTAAATGTTTTCTTTCAAGAGATGCACTCATCAGGAAAAGTAAGCAAATTATCAAAGTAAAAAGGTCTCTGGCATCAGAAGACATCATAAACTCTTTGTTACCTAGGCTAGTCATTTTTTTAAAGAGAAGAGAAAAAAGACTTAGAGATTTTTTTTTAATTTGGAAGTGAATTTTAAATGGTCTTTTTAAAACACAGGTTTAATCGAATTTAGTTAATCCCTTCATCAGGGATGGGAAAGTGGGAACTAAAGAATAGTTCCCACAGTGAAATGGGAACTAAAGAGAAAACCAATCCCCCTTCCCACACACACACACACTGGGTGGCTGGAAGGAGAATGTCTGACTTGGAAGACTGAATCAGGGAGAAGACTTTGGCTTTCCATGAGCTTGTCTCTACATTATAGGATT
>NC_058132.1:160624515-160645357 GCF_016433145.1 Gracilinanus agilis
GAGGAGGAGGAGGAGGAGGAGGAGGAGGAGGAGGAGGAGGAGGAGGAGGAGGAGGAGGTAGGGAGGTAGGGAGGTAAGAAGAAGGAAGGAAGGAAGGAAGGAAACTAGAATAGAAATGGGAGCCACTAAAACCCTGTTACCAAATATTGACTTAGAAAGCCACATATAAACATTATCTATGCTTTATTGTATTTTGTTTATTTTATTAGATAATTCTCAATTTTATTTTAATCTGATTCAGGCCTCATTTTGGAGTATTGTGGGCTACATGCAGCTGAATGCTTAATTCCTTTGTACTAGATGACCTCTACACACCTTTACAATTCTAACACTATTATCCTATGATTCTAGGCAATGTCCATAATTATTCCCATGAATTTTGGACATGAAAGTAAACTGTTTTCATGGCATATTTTTTGAGTAATTATCCTTTGACACTGATTTCCATCACTTAAATCTCATGATACTTGAAGTTCTACTCTTACCCAAAAGACTGACAAACAAGTTGAATAGCTTATGATTATTAATATGAGGTAAGATGTGGGTTTCCAGAATCAGAATCCATCTTTCATTACTCAGTTGAGGCCATAGCTATCATAGAAGGAAACCTGAATTCTAGTCTGGATTAACTATTTCTTCCTTGGGTTTCCTTGAGTGAATCAGTAAACAAGTCTGAACCTCAATTTCTTTCTCTGTAGAATAATAATTAGATTGGATGGATGACCTATAAGGTTTTTTCTTTCAGCACCAAATCCTCTGAGTTTATCTGCCTTTCAAAGAAATCAAGTGGACATGCTTCAAGAACATTTTTAGTCTGAAAACAAATTTGGTTGTTTGTATTTTTTCCCCATTTTATGGTGGTGGCAGTTGAACTCGGGAGTGGGATTTGATTCATTTTAATCTGAGTTTTTCAGAAAAATAAGTTTGTCTGCAACAAAGAAAGAGAAACAGAAATGTCCGTGTTAATGAACTTCTACTCTGCCAGACTGACTATATCAATCACCATACTTTGTAAGAGATGATGATGAATTTCCTTCCAATTACTCTGAAGAGCAAGGGTCCTGTAATAGCAACATGGCTGATTTGCAGTTTAGATTTGGGAAAGTAAACAGAAAAGTGATGCTTAGGAGAAAGGATGGTTGGAGGCAAAGAATAGAAGTTTGGGAGTCCCAGTTTCTGGGTTAATCTTGGATTCCCCAATAATTTTCCATTTTTCTTTAACCCTTACTTTCCACCTTAGAATCAAAATGAAGCATCAGTTCCAAGGCAGAAGAGCTATAAGGGCTAGGAAATAGGAGTTAAGGACACATAGCTAGGATATGTCTGAAATCAGATTTGAACCCAGGACCTCCTACCTCTAGGCTTGGCACATTATCCACTTAGCTGCTTTCAGTGGTTTCCTTTTCATCACATATATGTATAATTTTAGAGCTACATGGATTCTTAGAGATTGTCTAGTTCAATTATTTAATTGCCACTTTGTACATATATATATTATATGGATATATAGATATATAGATATACAGATATATATATGAAGGATTGCTATTGATGACCTACTGTTCTGGTCATATTATTATTTTAAGTATTATTATTACTTTAAATTTTGTATTATTATTTAATTTATTATTTATTATTTATATTATTATTTCAAATATTATAAGATGAATGAACTAAGGCATGGAGAGATTACGTGACTAGTTCAAGGTCACACAGAGAATAAGCTGCATAGCCAGAACTTAAACCTCATGTTCACAAAACATAGCAAGCACTTTTTCCATTGTACCCCACTGCCTCCTTGGTCCAACCACAGACCTACAAATATAACTCATGTAACAATGTGTGCTTATAGGTATCAGATATGCAACCAAAGACTGTACAGTCCCAAATATTTCAGAAGTTCACAGCATTAAGGCCATGGAATTGTCTCCCAAAGATCATCTGATTCAGTCTATATATTTGACAAATGAGACCTAGAGCTATGTAAATACAAATGTATGTAGAATATAGTAGAGCCAAGAACTGAACTCATATTTTCTGACCATTAATCCACTTATTTCACAGCATCACACTAACTCTCAATTTGCCAAAGACATATATATATATGTAATATATATATATACATATATATATATACATGGAATAATCATGAATGATGAAAGTAATCTACTATTAATCCTGAGGCTCTATGTCAAGTGCCATCACTCCTTTGGGTTGTATAATCAGCTTCCAGTGCAGTACTGGTTGTGTCTGTCTAGTATCGTTCAGCAAAAAACTTTGACCTGAAAAATGGATTATAGTATCCCAGGTTTTAAAGTTAGAAGGGATCTTAAGATTGTTGGGCCCAAATAGCATCGTTCTTGTCTCACATTTAATCTATGAGAGTAGGGAAGGACGAATAAGATACTTTGAGAATTAATTGGGGTGATCTGGCCCTATTCCCTAATAACAAAGAAACATCATCAAATGACTTATCCATTCCTAGCCCACACACCATCCTGTCCTGAGATATCAGTGCTTATTTAGGGTAAGGTTGGCTCCATAGAAGCCAAAATAGAGAACTTCACAAAGAGTTGCTATAGTCATTTTTTTTTTCAGAAGCAAAAAAAAAAAAAAAAAATGAAAGATATTGTCAAAGCTCTTTTCCATCACCAATTCAAATATGGTCAGGTGAACAGTCTATAAAGTGCTTTACATAAAAAGAAGATGCTATGAATTATTTCTCAACATGACCTTTGTCTTTCTGGTGAGGTGATGGCTCTGCCTTATTACACCCTAAAATCCAGTCTTATAGTCAATAGCATATCTAACTAGTTTTGAGCCTGAAAATTTGCCTTCAATAGCATCATATATAAATCAGTTGAGCTAAATAGTCACCATTAATTAAGAGAATGAAAGTCAGGGAAGAAATAAACTAGCTTTGAGAAAGTATCTCCCCAAGAATATTCAGCTACCATTTTGTAACAGATTGTGTATGTATATATGTATGTAGTTATTTACGTATAAACATGTTGATTATGAAACAAACAGCTGATTGTGTTTTTTCCATACCCAGCCTCATATATCTGGTGAATTATGTGATCTCTCATTTATATTCCTTACTGTCTCCACATCTGCAGAGAAAATTATTTGCTAACAATTGAATGTGTGTGCCTTTGATCTGGACACAATCCTAGGTTTGAGTTCTTACTGGAAAGGCCACCTAAAAATTACTGTGAGCACAGAAGATTTAATTTGTCAAAATTTGGAGGTTGAATGGTAAAATATCATTTACAGACCCCAAGATATCTTCACCAGCAAAAAACTTTGAAGTTGACCCATGTCATCTGATCTTCCAAAAAGAGCCAAAACATAAAAGGAAAAAGTAAGCAAGAGACTCATAGCATCTGCATTGTGGACCATTGGAGATTGTCTCCGTCAATGTTGAAAGTGTGGGCATCTTGCAACAGATGGGCAGGGGTAGTATAAACTCAGCCATGCCAATCTCAGGAAGGAGGAGAAGCTTATTTCTGACAGTCCTAAAGAAGTCAGTAGACATACCTCCGCTTCCCATGTCTATGCTAGCTTCATGCAACATCTCCCACTAAGGCTTTGTCTGGAGGCTTTGCACATCTGGGTGGGCTGAGTTGTCATGGTGTTGCTGACAAAGCCATGGGAATCATCAAGTCTTTGAAGTCCCAGATCAAGATTAGAGGGCCAGACAATGTCAGGTGTGCATGCTCTCTGCAGCCCAACAGGATAATAACATGGGATTTTATGGCTTTAAAGATGGTACAGTGAATTTTTCTCTCATTAAAATGTGCTCTCTCTTCATTTTATTGACAGTTCTGAGCTTGTTTGGTCCCTCTGGTAGGAACTTCAGGTTTGGCTGCACCATATTATCTGCCTTTATGTTTTTTTAACTTCTTTTTAAAATGCTGGCTTGTTTATGGAGTGGAATTAACCACCTAATCCATCTGTATAATGTGAATCCATAATGGCTAGTTGAAACTCTAAAGGGAAGTCCTGACACCACTGGGATAGCCCCTGAGACCTCCCAAACTCTCCCATGTTGAACACTAAATCTGGTAAGAATAGATAGAACACAGGCAGAAACTTGTAAACTTCCTCACAAAAAACAAAAGACAAGACTTCAGAATGATTCAGGAACACTGGCAGTCAAACAGAACATTTTTTTTTCCTTCTACTTTTGGGGATTAGGCTTCTTCTCACTACTATTTCTTAGTATCATTTTTAGTGGTTTAGAAGAGGTCCTGCTTGAAGATAAGAGGCTGAATGATATGATCTATCTCACAATAACAATAATAGCTAATAGGAAGGAAACAAGCATTTATTTTTTTTTATTTTGAGTCATTATTTATTATTTCATAAAACATAATATGCATTTGATTTAGTATAACTATGTAATAAATGATAATAAATATAAATAAATAATAAATCTTCTCTCCTTTTAGTTCTCTCAATTTAGCAAATTCTCACATTAGCTATGTCCAAAAATCTTTATCTCATTCTCTTTTTTTCCCTCTCCCAGACCTCCCCAAGAAGGCAGGTAATATCACATAAGTTGTACATATATTACATATTTCTCTGTTATATTGTGAAACAAAACACATATTGATTACTTTAGAGAAAAATTCATAGAAGAAATGTAAGCTTTTTCTAAGCATCTACTTTGTGCCAGAACTGTGTTAAATGCTTTTCAAACGCTATCTCATTTGATCCTTCCAACAACCCTGGTGCTCGGTGACAGATGCTATAACTATTCCCATTTTACAAGTGACAATATTGAGGCAGGCTAAGGTTAAGTGAATTCCCAGGTTCACACAGGTAGGAAGTATCTGAGATTGGATTTGAACCAAAGTATTCTTGACTCCAGGCTCAGTGCTTAATCTTCTTTGGCACCTCATTATTAACAATAGCTCGCATTTATATAACACTTTGAAGTTTGCAAAGCGCTTCAAAAATATTATCTCATTTGGTCCTCCCAACAAACCTGGGAAATAGGTGCTATTATGATTACAATTATACAGATGAAAAAGCTGAGATACACATTAATCAAGGGTCAATAAATGCAGTATGTACCTGAGGTTAGATTTTAATTTAAATTAATTTAAATTTTAAAAAATTAATTTAAATATTCCTGACTCTAGGTCTGGTACTCTATCTATTGAGCCACTTTTTTTTTTGTCTTCAAGGATTTTCTGATGTGTGTTCAACTCTACATAGCTGAGGGCCCTGATTGTTCCTATTGGAGGATTGGGAAGGGCTGCTGCTATAGCAATTATAGGAGCTTACCTAATGGTCATCCAGGGAAACCCTCAGAAGGGCAGTGCTCAGAATGAAAATAGAGGGAAGTACATAGTAGGAGAAAAGCGATTCTTCTTGAAATCTAGCACATAAATTACAAAACTACACACAATGAGTCCATCAAGTGTCTTTTGCTTTCCAATCCTAGATCAAATAAAAATTTAACTGAAGCACATTTTTTTTTATCTCTCCAACAAACAGTTTGGCACAAATGATCTGTAATGTACCTGCCGGTGTTAATAGTCTATGATTCTGCATATGAACTCTCAAGTGGAATATATATGTAAAGAACTCTGAACTGGGATTACAAGAGTTAAAATGATTCTTATTATATTTTATATCTTATCCATTAGACAAAAAGAAAGCATGTACTCATTGTTGCCAGACAAGGATAGAGATCAACCTTATTTTCTATGACTCTCGAAAAGACACGATCTATTTAGAATCAGAAGACTCTTCACTTTACTATATACTAGATGTAGTAAATGTGTCATTTGGACATGTCATCCAGTATATGTGCATAATTTATTTCAAAATGGTGTTAAGAGGAAAGTGCTTCTGGACATTAAAATAGTATGAGAATCATGAAATCCAGCCCCGGGAAGGACCTTAGAAAGAGTCATGAATTATCTCCTTATTTAATATACAGGGGATAATGAAGATTTAATCATCTTTGTCATCATCATCATCATTGTCGTTCTTGTTCTGGTTGTGGTTATAGTTGTTGCCCTTGTTTTATTATGGTTACTAATTAGGCTGACCTCTTTACTACCAAATTGTTCACTATCACCTTTATATCAATTCTTATGATCTTCTTAAATAGAATTTTCTCTTCTCTCAAAATCTAAATCTTTCCCCTTAAAGGCTCATTTCTTTTTTTCCCCTATTTTTATTTCTTTATTTTTTCCAAATGACAAGTTTTCTCCCTCCTACCCCTCCTCTTTACCCAAGAAGGCGGATGATACAATATACATTGTACATATATTATACATAACACATATTTTCCTTTTCATAATGTTGTGAACCAAGACACATATTGCTTACACTAGAGAAAAATTATTGGAGGAAATAAAGTGAAAAATGGTATGTTTCAAACTGTGTTCAGACTCTGTCTGCTCCTTCTATAGTGGTAGAGTTTTTTCTGTTGTGAGTCCCTTGGATGTGTCCTGGATCCTTGATGATGGTTAAGTCATTCACTTCAAAGCTCATTTCAAATCACTCATTTTCCATGAAACCTTCCCTAAAAATTCATGTTGTAAGGGAGTTTAAAAAAATGGTGGCATAGACTTGTGCTTCAGATGGAGATTAGGCAATAGGACATCTAAACTCACAGAATACATTCCCTGAGAAGGAAACGACCTTAGAAACTATCCATTCCAATTCCTATCTGAGCCACAAACCTGTGTCACCTTTGTTAGTTTGCCTCTTGATTTTCCTAGTTCTTGAAGCCTGTCCTGAAAAATTAAGATCTAAATTTTAATAAAACCATCTATACATACAAAGCTATGCAAGATACTTTGGAAGAACACAGAATCCTAGATCTAGAACAGGAAGGTAAGGGAATAAGTATTTATTAAATGTCTACTATGCACAGACACTATGATAAATACTCTTACAAATATTATCTCATTTGAAGGGAACATAGAGTGCATCTAATTCATCCTTATCCTTTTATACATGAAAAACTGAGACTCAAGAAATAAAAGGACTTGGTCCAACACACAGGTAATAAATATTAGAGGCAGGATTTGAACCAAGGTCCTCTGATTCCAAGGATATACTATTTCTGCTGTGCCTTATTATTATGTTGTTTTTCACTATTTAGTGATATATATATATATATATATATATACATATATATATATATATTCAGCTTGTAAGTTCTTTTGAGGACACAGACTGTGGTTCACTTTACTGTATCATTTGGCTTGCTTAATAGAGGACTTGCATAGATTAAGAAATCAATGAATGCTTAATGGAAAGTAGTATCATTATCTGTGCCAAAACTTCTGCTTCCAACATCATCAGCTTATACAAGGTATCTCAAATTTCTAATGCAGTTCTAAGCTTTAATAACTTCAGAAGTATAAATGCTATAAACTTAGACAAAATCATGTAAAAGATCAATTACTTATATTTCTTCTACAATTATTTAATTTTGCCAGAAAAAAGTACTATTTACATTTAACTTTAGTCAGACAGGGCACCCTGTCATTATATATTGAATGCAGTACAGTTTCTGGATGACATTTTTTCTGGCCAATTCAGTAAGCATGCTCCAGCTGACTTTTACTTGTAAAGTCCTCTTAAAACTGTTGTGTATGCATCAAAACTTCATTCTTCAGATGATTTTTCCACTAAGATTACAAATATATCAACTGAGAAGTAGTTGATGAAAGTTTACAAATTAAAAAATAGAATAGTCTATAGTACAAGCAGAATTATGTTTAACTTTAATGACATCAATAAACAAAAAATAACCTCTAATGGAGCTTTCTAAATGATATAATATTTATACTTCTGAAGTTATAAAAGCTTAAAAGTGCACTAAGATTTGGGGGATATGTTGTTTATTGATGCTCCTTTAAATATTCTATCTTCCCAGTTCCTCAGTCTACTCAGATGTCATGACGTATTTTTACACTCCACCTCATCAGATACACACAGATGTTTATGTAATTGATCTTGCCGTAATTCTCAAGTATTCCATATCCATGTTCATAAACTCCACAATTATCTTATCATATTCTTATCCTTCTCCAACCACCATATAAGCTTAACTTACCACTCTAATATATTCCTACCTGCTTCATCCTTGTCTCACAGGGATGTGTCCCACCTATCACCTATCAGTCTCTGACTCTCTGTCTGCCTCTCTTCTTTTCATTCTTACCACATGTGGATCTTTATTTGTTATTTACAAATATGATGTTTCTGTATCCCTCATCCTTAAAAAAATCATCACTTGATGTGACCATTTCTATAAACTATGATCCTATAACAATTCACTTTTTCTTGTCATAATCCTTTAAGAAAGCAATCTACAGTGCACTCTTTTTCCTCTCATTCACTTCTAAACCTCAGCACCCTTGGTTTCAGTGTTATCCTTCACCTGAGATTCCTCTCATCAAAGTTACTATTGATCTCTAAATTGTCAAATATTTTCTATTCTCATTTTTACCCTTCACATATTTTCCTTTTCTCATCCATCAGGCTTCTTGACCTCTCTATAGTCTTTGATGTTGTCAATCTCTCTCTCTCTGTCTCCGTCTTTCTCTGTCTCCGTCTCTCTCTCTCTCTCTCTCTCTCTCTCTCTCTCTCTCTCTCTCTCTCTCTCTCTCTNTCTCTCTCTCTCTCTCTCTCTCTCTCTCTCTCTCTCTCTCTCTCTCTTTCCCCCATGCTGCTCTCCTGATTTTCATTACACTGATCTCTCCTAGTTTTCCTCCAGCTTATATAAAGGGAATAAATATTTATTACATTTTTACTATAAGCTGGGCAATCTGCTAAGTGCTTTATATGCATTAATTCATTTTATCCTCCTCCCTGCAACAGCCATGGGAAGTAGGTACTGTTACTATCCTCATTAAAAAGTTGAGGAAACAGAAGCAGACAGAAGTTAAGTGACCTATCCATGGTCATACAATATTCCTTTCTCAATTCTCCCCTCTCAAAACAGTGCCTTCTTGGGGCAGCTGGGTAGCTCAGTGGATTGAGAGCCAGGCCTAGAGACAGGAGGTCTTAGGTTCAAATCCGGCCTCAGACACTTCCCAGCTGTGTGACCCTGTGCAAGTCACTTGACCCCCATTGCCTACCCTTACCACTCTTCCACCTATAAGTCAATACACAGAAGTTAAGGGTTTAAAAAAAACCAGTGCCTTACTCTCTAGTATTATTTTCCATTAAAGCAATTCAGAATTATACAATAAAGTAGGTAAAATCCCCATACTCTACTTCAGAGATTTTACTAGTAAGCATATACACCAAGGAGGTCATTGATAATCAAGTCCCCATACAAACGAAAATATTATTGCATCATTTTGAGGAGTATAAAATAATTAGGAGCAAAATAGATGTTCATCAATTGAGGAATGATTTAAAAAATTGTGATACCTGAACAGCTAAATATAAACATGCTGTAAAAATTATAAATGCAATAGTGAGGAGCTGATACAAAATACATAAGCAGAACTAATAAAATAAAAGTCAGCACAACAATGCAAATGGAAAAAAACAACAACTACAAAATGATTTTTTAAATGAATGAACCAAAATTACAAAGACTGACCTCCATTTAAGATGGTGGCAGAGTAAGAAGCAGCTTCTCGATCTCTCCTAACCGAAGCATACAGGAATCCTCAACGGGACATAAAAACGAATCCAGACAAACGAAGGAACCCCACAACAGGGCACGGCATTGAAGGTATGGGGAATCGGGGCATTTCCACTCTATAAAGGGGTGAAAGAGCTCTCACTAAAATGCAAGAGGAAGAAGCCCCTCCACCATCCCCCCACACCATGCACAGTGCCAAGGCCAATGCACAAGAGTGAAAGCAGGATTGGGGCAACCAGTAAGTCACTAGCAGCTCCAGGGCTTGTACCTGAGAGCTGCAAGATGTAGGACCCCAAGTGGCTAAAGAACGAGCACAGACTTTCCTGAGCCTCTGCACGGGTGAAGACATTGCTCTAGGTGAGGACAAAGATCTAGAGCACCCAGACTTTCCTGAGCATCTGCGCAGGTTAGGGCAGTGCCCTAGGCGTGGACAAAGATCTCGAGAGCAGGCTTGGACCTCGAGTGGGGACCTGGTGAAGATGGGAGCGCGGCTGTGGAAGCAGCCCCTGAGACTGCTGAAGGAGCCTCAGGCAGAGGGACAGACTGGGGACAACCAGGAGGCTTGACCCCGAGGACAAGGAGACCAGAGCCATTGGGAGCTTAGAAAGTGCAGGCACACCCTGAGTGTGAAGACAAAGCTGAAAAGGGGCGGGGTTAATAATGGCAAGCCGAGAACCCCAGAAGAAAAAGATTATCAAGAAAAACTCTGGAACACTAGACAACTTTTACACAGAGAAAATCCAGACAACAGAGGAGGAAAAACAAATATCCAAACCTTCCCAAAACAATGAAAACTGGTCACAAGCTATTGAAGAGTTCAAAAATGAGATGTTGAGGAAGATGGAAGAGATCTGGCAAGAAAATAACAGTTTAAAAGGCAGAATTTCACAATTGGAAAGTGAGGCAAGTCAACTGAAGACCAGAAATGACCAGATTGAAAAGGAAAACCAGTCCCTAAAGGCTAGAATTGAACAATTAGAAGCCAATGATCTCTCAAGACAACAAGAACAAATAAAACAAAGTCAAAAGACTAATAAAATAGAAGGAAGCATGAAATATCTCAATGAGAAAATGACAGACCAAGAAAACCAGTCTAGAAGATACAATTTGAGAATCATTGGTCTTCCAGAAAAAGCAGAAATTAACAGAAACTTGGACTCCATACTTAAAGAAATCATTCAGCAAAATTGCCCTGAAGTCCGGGGCCAGCTGGGTAGCTCAGTGGATTGAGAGTCAGGCCTAGAGACGGGAGGTCCTAGGTTCAAATCTGGCCTCAGACACTTCCCAGCTGTGTGACCCTGGGCAAGTCACTTGACCCCCATTGCCTACCCTTACCACTCTTCTGCCTTGGAGCCAATACACAGTATTGACTCCAAGACGGAAGGTAAGGGTTTAAAAAAAAATTGCCCTGAAGTGCTACAACAAGAGGGCAATATAGATATTGAAAGGATTCGTAGATCACCCTCTACACTGGACCCAGAAAAGTCAACACCTAGGAATATAATAGCCAAATTCAAGAGCTTTCAAGTAAAAGAAAAAATCTTACAAGAAGCCAAAAAGAGACAATTCAAATATCAAGGAGCACCAATTAGGATCACACAGGATCTGGCAGCCTCCGCGCTAAAAGACCACAAGGCTTGGAATACAATATTCAGAAAGGCAAGAGAGCTGGGCCTTCAGCCACGTATCAACTACCCATTGAAACTGACTATATACTTCCAGGGGAAAGTATGGGCATTCAACAAAATTGAAGATTTCCAAGTTTTTACGCAAAAGAGACCAGGACTCAATGGAAAGTTTGATATCCAACCACAAAAATCAAGAGAAACATGACAAGGTAAATAAGAAACAGAGGGAAAAGAAAGAAAACTCATATTTTTTTTAATTTGACTCTTTAAGGGCTTAAATAAGATCTAATTATCTGTATTACTATGTGGAGAAATGCTATGTATAATTCTCTCTAGTGAACTCTATTCACTATTATAATGTTCACTATTATAATATTCACTATTATAGCAACTAGAAGAATAGTTCATAGGGAGAGGATGGGATACTAAATGGTCTAAGAAGACTTGGGGGGTGGGGAAGAGGGGGGAATATTAGGGGACACCAAGAGAAATTTGAGTAAATAAGAAAAATAGGATATTCTGGAAAAGGAGGGTATGTCCTTCGATTGGGGGATGGCTGAAGAAACTGTGATATATGCTGGTGATGGAATACTATTGTGCTAAAAGGAATAATAAACTGGAGGAGTTCCATGTGAACTGGAAAGACCTCCAGGAACTGATGCAGAGCGAAAGGAGCAGAGCCAGAAGAACACTGTACACAGAGACTGATATACTATGGTAAAATTTGAATACAATGGACTTCTGTACCAGCAGAAAGCAATGACACAGGACAGCTCTGAAGGATTTATGGTAAAGAACACAACCCACATTCAGAGGAAGAACTACAGGAGAGGAAACATATAAGAAAATCAAATGCTTGAAAGCATGGGCTGAGGAGGACATGATTGGGGATGTGGACTCGAAACTACCACATCAATGCAAATATCAACAATTTGGAAATAGGTCTTGAACAAGGACACATGTTAAAACCAGTGGAAATGGGCATCGGCTATGGGTGGGGGGACAGCGGGGGGTGAAGGGGAAAGTAGGAGCTTGAATCATGTAACCATGTTAAAAATGAATATTAATAAATCATTTTAAAAAATTACAAAGACCAAGTATCATTCCAAAGAAAACATGTGAGAAGTTACCTTCCCTAAATTCTTTGTAGAGGTGGGAAGTCCACAAGTAAAGGACACTGGTTAATATGTTTTCATATTTGTTTTTATGGATTGATCAGTTTTGCTGATTTTTTTTCTCTTTCTTTTTCTTTTTTTACTTTAATATTATTTTTTGGACTTCCAGGAGAGCAAATGAGTAAAGATAAATGAGGAAATTTAAAGGATGTAAAAATTAATACAAATTTATTTTATAAAAGATTACCTTACATTTATACTGTATATGTCTTATATATACATAGTTGTCTCTCTCATTAGACTGTGAACTTCTTGAAAGCAGGAACCTTTTTTTCTTAATTTTGATTTTATTTGTGTTCCAGGAGTTAGCATAGTACCTGACACGGCATTGAGCATTCAATAAATATTTGTTGTCTAATCAATGAATGGAAAGAAGGTCTTTATTAAGACCTTCAATATCATCAATAATGATATAATTTGGGGTTTTTCTGTGTCCTCCATAGATTAAAATCAGTTTCAGGGAAGGGGGTAGGGGGCAGTGCATATGAGTGTACCCCTAAAAAATGATCCATATTGATCCTCTGGGTGCCATTTGGTGTTTTGCTTACTCTAAAGCTATTTATACCTAGTTAGAAATAGTCTTTGAATAGCCTTCAAAGACCTAGATTTTTACAACATTATACAATACTTCCTGCTTCCCAGAGAGGCCCCCATGAGATTTGTCTGTCTTCATTCAGCCGGTAAAACCGCAAAGATTTGAGCTAATTGAATTTCATCTTTTGTTGGGTATTAGCTCTCCCACTAAGTTTTCTGATCAGTGTATTATATACCTCAGGGACTGAACTGAGGACAACAGCATCTGATCTAATATGCCAAATAGAGTCTGGGATTAAAGTGTCTAAAATATTTGCATTCCCAAAATATGACATAATTAACTTTCATTTCTGCAGGCTTATTACATTTTTTTTGGTCATTGTTGCTATTCCATGTAAATGAATGAAGCAATAAGCCTTCTAGGACAAGCCAAGCAAAGGAGATGGCTTGGCTACCAAGATGTAAGGTAACCCTTGGGAAGCTGGGGAAATGTCTTAACTGAATGCATCCCAAATCCCAGGGAGACAGCTGTCTCATTATAACCACACCCCTGGAGTGACTTTATTGCCTGTATTCAACTTTGCTCAGGAATAGAAAAGAAAACATTATTTCTGTTTGGGGAGAAAGATGAGACTGACAGCTGAGGTCTCTGGCAATAACTGGTTCATCTTTGAAAAAAACATGGTTTCGCATTCTTCTCTAGCAAAAACCGCTTGCTGGAAGTCTTTTTGGAAAACAGCATAAATGGAAGCAGGGAAGCTGGAGGTGGCATCTGACTTGGACCTAGAAGGAGAAAGGGACTTCTAGCAGATGTATGTTATTCTCTCGGCACAGCCCGAAACCACCATATGAAAGGGAAGTTATTAATCCAAGTACCTCAGGGCCAGAATCAATACCAATGAAATGATTATGTAAGCAATAATGGGAAGGGAGAGGGGATAACATTTTTTTTATGCTTCACCTACTATGTATAAGATATTGCTAGGTTTTTTTACAAATATCATCTTATTTTATCCTGACAACAGTCCTAGGAGGTAGGTGCTATTCTTATCCCCATTTGAAAGCAGAGGAAAAAAGAAAGCAAGTGACTTGCCCAAGGTATAGAGCTAATAAGTGTCTGAGCCTTGATTTGAACTCAAATTTTCCTTACTCTCCAGATCCAGGGTGCCATCAGGTACTTATGATACATTGTGTTATGGGTAGTAGTAAAAGTTGCTATGAACAACTAGAGGTTTCTAATGTTCCCACTAAAACTTCTTGATAAGAAAAGCAGCATGATCAGATTTGAAATTTAGTAATGATCATTTGGCAAATATATGAATGGATCTCAGAGAACAGATACTGGATGTAAGTATCCTAAAAGGAAGGGAGGGAGGGAGGAAGGAAGAAATGAAGGAATGAAGGAATGAAGGAGGGAAGAAATCTTGTCTTAGATACCCTGGGCAAGAAAAGATTTTTATAAATCTCAAATCGATATATAAATATTAGCTATTATTAATTGGAAACTGAGACCAAGATTATTTGGCCCAGATCACATAGACATCATTTACTATAAAGGTGAACCCAAATCTTCTGACTCCAAATGCATTGCTTTGCCTACTGCATCAGGCTGCTTCCTTCACTATATCAATGGACCTTAACAACAAGCAGTGAAGTAGGTACTGCAGATATCATTGTCCCTTTTTTATAGATTAGGTCTGGGATCTGTAAACTACTGCTCCTCTATCAACCCAAATGCAGCCTGTGGCTATTAAAAACAAAAACAAAAACAAACAAAAAAAATGCTATCTTCCATCTTAGGATCAATACTATGTATTGGTTCCAAGGCAGAAAAGCAGTAAGGTTAGGAAATGGGGGTTAAGTGACTTGCCCAGCTCCAGTTGGAAGTGTCTGAAATTGGATTTGAATCCAGGGCTTCCCTTCTTTATATTTGGCTCTCAATCCACTGAGTCACCTAGCTGAACCCACTGCTGTTATTTTTGTATGGCTAATGAACCAAGAATTAAAAAAAAAAATAAAACTTACTGAAAGACAGCCACACTCATTCACTTTCTTATTACCTATTTCTCATTATCATGGCAGAGTTGAGGAAATGTAAAATAAACTACCTGTAGGCATCTCGAGGTTTCTCCCTGTTGCCCCCATCTGGCAGTGCTGCTTTTATAAATCAACAGTGTTCCAGTTGTCATACATATAATTATTCTGTAGCATTTTATTTCATTTTTCATTACCTTTGCTGAGGGGCAAGATTAAAAATTTTCTGAAAGAGAAGAACCACCAACAACCTTTTTTGTCATCCACTGAAAGGCTTTGGAAACTCAATTTTGCCTCAAATTTGAAAATATCTTTTCCAGATTAAATTAGAAGGCAAAACTGTTTATATACTAAACTTATTTCAATGTCACCTGATAATTATACTAAATAAGATTTGTATAACTTTTACTCTGTGTCAGACATGGTGCTAAACATTTTATAAATATTTATTTGATCTTCACAACAACCATGTAACACACAGGTGCTATTATTTCTCTATTTTACAGATGAGGAAACTGAAGTAAACAAAGGGGAATGATTTGCTCACACAGCCAATAAATATCTAAGGTTGTATTTAAACTCAGTTCTTCCTGACTCCAGGTCTGGTGCTTTATCCAGTGAGATACCTAGACACCCCCATAGCTGCTTGAGTTTGAATGACAAGTAATGTTGAGCTACTTTGTACACTTCTCATGCTGTCAATAGCCAAAATAAGACATGAGATCTCCATTCCCATAACAAATTTTTAGGAAATACATTTTCTGAACTCAAACTACAGTTCTAGTAGTATTTTTCCATATTTAAAAATCCATTTAATTTTGCAATTAAGCAGCTTCCCTCTAACCTTCAATCAAAAGTCAGTAATCTGAAATGTAATAACACATTAAAATCTAATATTAAGGGAATTCTATAAATGTAGATAGAATATAGAATATACTTAATTAAAAGCTCATGTTCATGAACTAATATCAGTTTTTGGAAGTACCTTCCTGTTTGAAAAGACAAAAAATAATTATAGAAAATCTCACTATAGATCATCATTAACAGGTAAACAGTTGTAATTTATTTTAATGATAGGAAATACTACTCTCAATTCCTAATTAAGTGAAATATTACACCAACCTAACACTCCATTCTTTCCCTTAGTAGAAACATGTTACAAATATTTGTACTCAGTAGTAATGATTATATTTTTAATTTCATCAAAAAATTTTTATGGAAATTTGCTTAATATCTTGCTATATTAGTACATAAATAATCTCCTCAATTTTGTCCTTTGGCCAACAAACCCTAAAATATTTACTCTCTGACCATTTATGAACAACAACAAAATGCCAACTCCTAGATTAGGAAATTGAGGAAGGGAAATTCAGTAATTTTCTCATGTCAAAGGGTAGATTTGAATCCATCTTTTTATGAGTCCAAGAACAGTAGTCTTTCTGTCCCATCACAATGGAAGTGTCCTGCCCACCACACAGTCAACAAATAGGTGAAACAATAGGGATTTGGATCCAAATTTTCTGACTGGTATATCATTGGTCTCTCCGTTATAATACACTACCACTGCTTAAAGAAGAAAGGAGAAAATGGAAAGAAGCATAGAGATAATAAAGTAATATCCAAAAAATAAAGCAAATTACTCTGATAAAGGCTTCATTCCTCAAATATATAGATAAATGAATCAAATTTATAAAAAAAATAGTCCTTCCCTAATTGATAAAAGGTCCAACATGCAACCTTCAGAAGAAAAAATTAAAGCTATTTAGAATCATATTAAAAATGTTTTAAGCCATTACTGATTAGAGAAATGCAAATTAAAATCAAGTACTATCTCACAACTATCAGAAATGAGAAATGCTGGAGGTAATGAAGGAAAATAGGTACCCTGATAAACTGTGAATGGAGTTGTAAACTGGTCTACACAGTCTGAAGAAAAATTTGAAACTGTCCTTAATGGACTGTTAAACTGTGCAAAACTTTCGGCCCGACAACATCACTACTAGGGCTGGACCCCAAAGAAATAAAAGAAAAAGGGAAAGAATCTATATGTACCAAAATACTTATAGCAGATCTTTTTGTGTTGACAAAGATTGGGATATTGAGGGGATGCTCATCAATTGGAGAATGAATGAACTAGTTGTGGCATATGATTTTGCTAGAGTACTATAGTGCATTGTAAGGTGATTTTTAGGAAAGAATGAAGTAAAACATGGCAAGATCTATTTGAACTGAGGCAAAGTGATGACTTATATGAACTGATGCAAAGTAAAGTGAGAAGAAACAGAAGATCATTGTGCACAGTAATATAAATGTTGTAATGATGACTAAATGTGAAAGTTGGCAATTCTGATTGATATAATGATCCAAGATAATTCCAAAAAATTTGTGCTGGAAAAAAGACCATGTACCTGCAAAAAGAAACTGATGAACTCTGAGTCCAAAGTGAGTATATTTTTCTTCTCTTTCTTTTGCAATGTAGCTAATATGGAAATGTTTCAGATGTTTTCACATGTATAATTGTTATCATTTTGTTTCCCTTATCAGTGGGTGGGGAAGGCATTGGAGGGAAGGAGAAAATTTAGAGTGCAAAATTTAAAAGGTAACGAATGTTGAAAATTTTAAAAAAATAACTTTACATGGAATTGATTTAAATGTCACAAAGCCCTTTGGAAAATTTAAAACACACTCCATGTAAGCTGCTATTTTTATTGTTCATTAAAATATACAGGCTGAATTCAATGCCTCAAAAGAAGATACTTACTTACTTGACTAAAATTTAAAGGATTTCTTTGGTCCCAAATCACCCTACATTTTGTTGAATGATTCAAGAAGAAAAATAACTCTTTTGTTTTTAAGCATTTTTCAAACAGACTGCCCAAACACTCTGTTCTCATTGATGAAAATCCTCTCACCTGGATCTTGCTGCTGGCATGTTAAAAGGCACCATGACCCTTCCTCATGGCTTGTCAGAATTAATAAAGGACACAGCAGAGATCAGGTTGACAGCTCTGCTTTGGTCTCCCTGCCAGGGCTTGTGGGACCCAGGCTCTGTCTGCCAGTTGAGATGAATGGAACACGGGTGGCAAACTCATCAGACTGCACAGTGAACGGGCAATGAGCTCTCTGAGCTCAGTGCCCCAAAGCCTCTCAGCACCTCTGACAACTAAAAAATGATGGCATTTGCTACCACCCTCACAAATAACAGAACAAACTTAGAAATAGGGGTTTTCATCCCCTCATCTACAGCTATAGAAGAGCATACATACACACATAACTTTGGAGTGTCAAGGATGGAAGGGACCTTCTTCTAGCAAAGATGAAGAAAGTGAGGTTATGAAGGGGATGTACTCTTTCCAAGATTCATATAGCTTATTATAGCCGAGAATTTAACGTGCTAACTGTTTCAACTGTGAATTTACTAAGCAGCCATCTACACCATTAATTGCAATTTCGTTGCTCAATAATTTTACCTCTTACTTTTATTTTTTAATATCTCTGACTCAGAATTACCATCCAATAAAATATAAAATACCTGCCCAGCATTCTCATCTGTATCCTGTTTGATCTGAGCTTATAATCCCTACTTGCTTTTGATCTCCCCTTCTGGAAACCCAACTATATTTTTAATACTTCATCATCTTAGATCTATTACACTCTCACCTTCTTCATGCCAGAAATGTGACTGTGGGAAGCCAATAAGAGAATAAATAAAAATCTGAGACTCCTCTTTTGACCCCTTTTGTGATCCTTGTGATTTCTTGTTGAAAAGTATTGTGACCTTATTGAAAAGCTTTAAGTTCCTAGCAAACCTGAATTTAAAGGGTTAATACTGTTCCCCTTTGCCTAGGAATGCATTTACAGCCAAGGCCAAAATCTTAGCAGGGGCAATTTAACCCTGAGAAAAATACTCCAAAGTTGGCTTTCTGATAAGAAACCAGTCAAAATTCAGCCTTGGCCTTGGTGTATTCTGAAGCCAATGTTTTGTGCTTTAATGTGACATAATTTGTAACTTCTGCGCATCTGCAAAGTTTCGGGGGGTGGGGGTTCTTTTGTGTGAAATGAGTCTTGAAATATATATAATAAACTCCATGTTCCTGGAGCCAGAGCTGAAGCATGAGGTAAAAGACAACTCCCTTGTTCTGTTCTTATTTCCTTATAAACTAAACTGTCCTTATCAGATTATCAGAGATGACAAAGAGATCTCCACATGTGACTTTTTTTTTTAAATTCCTCCTACCCCATACTGGTTTTTCTTCCTCTCATAATCTCAAAATACCCATTTATCATTTCAAGGTGCTCCTTCTACTACCATCACTTGATATTTTTTTTTTGCCAGAAAAATGTACCTTTATTTTAAAAACTAAATAACCTGACAGCCTCTTTATTTACACCATTGTCAGATATGGCATGGAACATATAAGCCTTTGTTATTTATTTCTTTTTTTTTGGATTTAAACATTTATTAATAATCATTTTTAACATGGTTACATGATTCATGCTCCTACTTTCCCCTTCACCCCCCGCACTCTCCTCACCCATGGCCAACGCACATTTCCACTGGTTTTATCATGTGTCCTTGATCAAGACCTATTTCCAAATTGTTGGTGGTTGCATTGGAGTGGTAGTTTCGAGTCCACATCCCCAATCATGTCCACCCCGACCCATGCGTTCAAGCAGTTGCTTTTCTTATATGTTTACTCTCCTGCAGTTCTTCCTGTGAATGTGGGTAGCATCTTTACCATAAATCCCTCAGAATTGTCCTGGGTCATTGCATTGCTGCTGGTACAGAAGCTCATTACATTCGATTTTACCACAGTGTATCAATCTCTGTGTACAATGTTCTTCTGGCTCTGCTCCTTTCGCTCTGCATCTGTTCCTGGAGGTCTCTCCAGTTCGCCTGGAAATCCTCCAGTTTATTACTCCTTTTAGCACAATAGTATTCCATCACCCGCATATACCACAGTTTGTTCAGCCATTCCCCAATTGAAAGACATACCCTCCTTTTCCAGTTTGTTGCCACCACAAAAAGCACAGCTATAAATATTTTCATACAAGTCTGTTTATCTATGATCTCTTTGGGGTACAAACCCAACAATGGTATGGCTGGATCAAAGGGCAGGCATTCTTTTATAGCCCCTTGAGCATGATTCCAAATTGCCAGCCAGAATGGCTGGATCAGTTCACAGCTCCAGCAGCAATGCATTAATGTCCCAATTTTGCCACATCCTCCAACATTCATTACTCTCCCCTTCTTTCATTTTAGCCAATCTACTAGGTGTGAGGTGATACCTCAGAGTTGTTTTGATTTGCATTTCTCTAATTATTAGAGATTGGGAACACTTTCTCATGTACTTATTGATACTTTTGATTTCTTTACCTGAAAATTGCCTATTCATGTCTCTTGCCCATTTATCAATTGGGGAATGGATTGATTTTTTATACAATTGATTTAACTCTTTGTATATTTGAGTAATTAGCCCCCTGTCAGAGTTTTTCGTTATAAAGATTTTTTCCCAATTTGTTGTTTCCCTTCTGATTTTGACTACATTGTTTTTGTTTGTACAAAAGCTTTTTAGTTTAATATAATCAAAACCATTTAATTTACATTTTGTAATTTTCTCTAACTCTTGCTTGGTTTTAAAGTCTTTCCTTTCCCATAGATCTGACAAGCATACTATTCTGTGTTCACTTAACTTATTTATAGTTTCTCTCTTTATATTCAAGTCGTTCACCCATTCGGAATTTATCTTGGTGTAGGGTGTGAGATGTTGATCTAGACCTAATCTCTCCCATATTGTTTTCCAAATTTCCCAGCAGTTTTTGTCAAATAGTGG
>NC_058132.1:160645757-160646925 GCF_016433145.1 Gracilinanus agilis
ATGCTGATGATTTATGTGCATTTATTTTGTATCCTGCAACTTTGCTACAGTTTTTGATTATTTCTACAAGCTTCTTAGTTGATTCTCTAGGATTTTTTATGTATACCATCATATCATCTGCAAAAAGTGATAGCTTAGTCTCCTCCTTGCCTATTTTGATACCTTCAATTTCTTTTTCTTCTCTAATTGCAACTGCTAGTGTTTCTAGTACTATGTTGAATAATAGAGGTGATAATGGGCATCCTTGTTTCACTCCTGATCTTATTGGGAAGGCTTCTAATTTATCCCCATTGCATATGATGTTTGTTGATGGTTTTAGGTATATACTGTTTATTATTTTTAGGAAAGGTCCTTCTATTCCTATACTTTTCAGTGTTTTCAATAGGAATGGATGCTGTATTTTGTCAAAGGCTTTTTCAGCATCTATTGAGATGACCATGTGATTTTTGTTTGTTAGACTGTTGATATGGTCAATTATGTGGATGGTTTTCCTAATGTTGAACCAACCTTGCATTCCTGGTATAAATCCCACTTGATCATGGTGGATGATCTTTTTAATTACTTGCTAGAGTCTCTTTGCTAGTATTCTATTTAAGATTTTTGCATCTATGTTCATTAGGGAGATTGGTCTGTAGTTTTCTTTTTCTGTTTTTGATCTCCCTGGCTTTGGAATCAGTACCATATTTGTGTCATAAAAGGAATTTGGTAGGACTCCTTCTTTGCTTATCATATCAAATAATTTGTATAGTATTGGGATTAGTTGCTCTTTGAATGTCTGATAGAATTCACTTGTGAATCCATCAGGCCCTGGCGATTTTTCTTAGGGAGTTCTTTGATGGCTTTTTCAATTTCTTTTTCTGATATGGGATTATTTAGGTATTCTATTTCTTCTGCTGTTAATCTAGGCAGTTTATATTTTTGCAAATATTCATCCATATCTCCTAGATTGCTATATTTATTGCCATACAATTGGGCTAAATAGTTTTTAATGATTGCCTTAATTTCCCCTTCATTAGAGGTGAGGTCTCCCTTTTCATCTCTAATACTGTCAATTTGGTTTTCTTCTTTCCTTTTTCTTATTAGATTGACTAGTACTTTGTCTATTTTATCTGTTTTTTCAAAGTAACAGCTTCTAGTCTTATTTATTAATTCAATAGTTCTTTTACTT
>NC_058132.1:160647014-160685270 GCF_016433145.1 Gracilinanus agilis
AGTACTTTGTCTATTTTATCTGTTTTTTCAAAATACCAGCTTCTAGTCTTATTTATTAATTCAATAGTTCTTTTACTTTCGATTTTATTAATTTCTCCCTTGATTTTTAGTATTTCTAATTTAGTTTCCATCTGGGGATTTTTAATTTGCTCGCTTTCTAATTTTTTGAGTTGCATGCCCAATTCATTAATCTCTGCCCTCCTTAATTTGTTAATATATGCACTCAAGGATATAAATTTCCCCCTGAGTACTGCCTTGGCCACATCCCACAGAGTTTGATAGGATGTCTCATCATTGTCATTCCCTTCAATGAAATTATTAATTGTTTCTATGATTCCTTCTTTGACAAATTGGTTTTGGAGAATCATATTATTTAATTTCCAATTAGTTTTTGATTTTCCTATCCAGGTGCCCTTACTAATTATCATTTTTATTGCATTATGATCGGAGAAGGTTACATTTATTATTTCTGCTCTTTTGCATTTGTTTGCAATGGTTCTATACCCTATAACATGGTCAATCTTTGTGAATGCGCCATGTGCAGCTGAAAAGAAGGTGTATTCCTTTTTGTCCCTATTTATTTTTCTCCATATATCAATTAAATCTAATTTTTCTAGGACTTCATTCACCTCTCTTACCTGTTTCTTATTTATTTTTCAGTTTGATTTATCTAGATCTGACAAAGGAATATTTAGATCTCCCACTATTATGGTTTTACTATCTATTTCCTTCTTGAGCTCTGCCGTTTCTCCTTTATGAATTTGGATGCTATGCCACTTGGTGCATATATATTGAGCAGTGTTATTTCCTCATTCTTTATACTGCCT
Source organism: Gracilinanus agilis (assembly GCF_016433145.1). Lineage (NCBI taxonomy): Eukaryota > Metazoa > Chordata > Mammalia > Didelphimorphia > Didelphidae > Gracilinanus > Gracilinanus agilis. The sequence goes on from NC_058132.1 coordinate 160,647,842, forward strand.
TTAATCAGGATGTAATGACCTTCCCTGTCTTTTTTAATCATATCTATTTTTACTTTGGATTTGTCAGAAATCATAATAGCCACTCCTGCCTTCTTTTTCTCATTTGACGCCCAAAAGATTTTGCTCAAGCCCTGAACCTTAAACATGTGTATGTCCACCCATCTCATATGTGTTTCTTGTAGACAACATATGGTCGGATTTTGGTTTCTAATCCACTCTGCTATTTGCTTCCATTTTATAGGCGAGTTCATCCCATTCACATTCAGAGTTATAATCAATTTTGTTGAATGCCCATACTTTCCTCTGGAAATATATAGTCAATTTTGATGGGTAGTTGTTCCGTGGTTGCAGGCCCAGCTCTCTTGCCTTTCTGAATATTGTATTCCAGGCCTTACAGTCTTTTAGCATGGAGGCTGCCAGATCCTGTGTGATCCTGATTGGTGTTCCTTGATATTTGAATTGTCTCTTTCTGGCTTCTTGTAAGATTTTTTCCTTTGCTTGAAAGCTCTTGAATTTGGCAATTATATTTCTGGCCATTTTCTTCTCTGGATCGAATGTGGTGGGTGTTCTATGAATCCTTTCGATGTCTATATTGCCCTCTTGTTGTAGGACTTCAGGGCAATTTTGCTGAATAATTTCTTTTAGTATGGAGTCCAGGTTTCTATTAATTTCTGGTTTTTCTGGAAGACCAATGATTTTCAAGTTGTCTCTTCTAGACCGGTTTTCTTGGTCTGTCACTCTCTCATTGAGATATTTCATATTTCCTTCTATTTTTTCAGTCTTTTGACTTTGTTTTATTTGTTCTTGTTGTCTTGAGAGATCATTAGCTTCTAATTGCTCAATTCTAGCCTTTAGGGACTGGTTTTCAGCTATGATCTTTTGGTTTTCTTTTTCAATCTGGTTCAATTTGCTTATCAGTTCATTTGATTTCTGAGCCTCACTTTCCAATTGCAAGATTCTACCTTTTAAACTGTTATTTTCTTGCCAGATCTCTTCCATCTTCCTCAGAATCTCAGTTTTGAACTCTTCCATAGCTTGTGAGGAGTTTTTCTTATTTGAGGAGGGTCCGGATGCTTGTTTGTTCTCCTCCTCTGTTTGCTCAGTTGTCTGGATTTTCTCTGTGTAAAAGTTGTCGAGTGTTAAAGACTTCTTTTTCTTGTTGCTTATCTTTCTCTTCTGAACTTCCTGAGTCTGGGTAGCCATCATTAGCCCAGCGGCTTCTCAGCTTTATCCTCGCGCTTGGGGTCTGACCCTGGTCTTTTGGCTCCTGAGGTCTGAGTTCTGGTTTTTTCCAAGGTCAAGCTCCCTGGTGGACCCCCTTGCTTGATCCTCTGCTGGAGGTTCCTTTACAAGTCTCAGGGCTCTGCTTCCACAGATGTATACCTGTCTGCACTGGTTCCCCACTCAGGGTTTCAGAGCTTTAGCTCATGGCTGTGTCTGCCTCCTCCCATGCCTCCGCCACTCCCGCGCTCAGAGTTCGCGTGCGTTCTTTGGCTTTTTGGGTTCCCAAATCTTGCTGCTCTCAGGAACAGGCCCTGGAGCTGCCAATGACTCGATGGGTGCCCCAAACTTGCTCTATTTCTTTTTAGCTGGCTTCGGCGCTATAGGTGTTGTGTGTGGAGGGTTTGGGGGTGGGGTGGTTGCTCAGCCCGCAATTTAGTGAGAGCTGTTTCACCCCTTTATAGCACGGAAATGTCCCGATTCCACGTACCTTCCATGCTGCACCCTGTTGTGAGGTTCCTCTGTTCGTCTGGACTTGTTTTTATGTCCCCTTGAGGAGTCTTGTGTGTTTCGGTCAGGGGAGGTTAAGAGCTGCTTTTTACTCTGCCACCATCTTAACCCAGAACCTTGATATTTTTTAATCAAGTGAATTTCATCTATATCATCTTGTTCATAGTCTTGTCACCTACTGACCACAAGGTTACTCTTCCTCTTTTCTTAATAAATTCTGTATTTGTCTTATTATTGGTCCAATCTACCCCACTTCACACTGTGCCCTGCTTTCATATTTAAGTAGTTCATAATTTGTATTGATTTCCTTTTGTATATCCTAAACTGTCAGTTTATCAATTAGCTCATCCTCCATCACATTTATCTCTATTCTTTCCTGACCACCCATAGCATGGGGAAATACAGTTAGTTACCTATGAGACCTATAAGAGGTTTTAGTGACCATCTCATTTCACAGATGAGGAAACTAAGATCAAGATGTTTTAAGTGACTGACTCATGGTTTCAAAGTAGTAACAGGTAGAGTTGGAATTTGAATCCATTTCCTAAGATTCCAAATATAAAGCTTTTTCCACTATAATACTCTTCCTTAATCTTAAACCTCACAGTTATTGCAAACAGTTCCATCTCCATAGTAGTTATGAATTTTTCAGTCATAACATTCTTTAATCTGTTATCATCCCTTAATTTCATACTGCTACACCTTATTTTTTAGCCATGATCTCCATTTCTTCCTCCCTATATTTTTACTGGTAAATTGCCCATTTTCCATGAGCAAAGCCTACTTTCACTAATAAACTTAAGATCCTTTACAAAGTAAAGACCAAATTTGTCATACATCTTCTACTGCAGTGGTACCTTTGGGCTAAGGATTGGTTCTCTCCCACTGTCTTGGCAGAGGTTGGAAATTTCATCTAACAATTTAGGAAACTGAGGCAGAGATTAAATGACTTTCCATGGTCCTATGGCTAGCTTCTGAGATCAAATTTAAATTCAGGTCTGCCTGATCCCAGGCTCAGTACACCACCTACTGTTCCTCTTATCTATAGTAGATAGTGTCAAGTGGTGGAGATTAGAGGCAGAGAATCTATTTCAAAGGTTCTTGTAAAGAGCTGAATCAGAGGATATAAGGACTTGAACTAGGGTAGGGACTGTATTAATGAGGAGCAGGGAAGAAATGTGAGAAAAATCATGGGAGATGAATGAAAACAATGAAAGACCTACTAGTTCACCCAAAGTACACCTGATTTTGCTCAATTCCAGTGTATCTAGGACATAACATAGTTTGCATCTTTATGAAATTTTCCTAAAGGATTTCTTTTCTGAAGATAAAAGATACCATTGGCACCACTGTTAGACACCCAGACTCTGACATTTCTGAAGACTATTCATTGCCAAAATAGCCTGCTGCCTGTCCCTCCAGAGAACACCTTGGCAGCATGACCCCATACCACATACCATTTTTATTGTTGTACAGTCATTTCAGTTATTTCCAACTCTTCATGATCCCATTTGTGATTTTCTTCATAATGATAACATCGTCATTTGCTTCGTCATTTCCTTCTCCAGTTCATTTTATAGAAGAGAAAACTGAAGCAAACAGGGTTAAGTAATTTGCCCAGAATCACACAGCTAGAAAATGTCTGAAGTCAAATTCGAATTCAGGTTTTCCTGACTCCAAGTCCAGTGCTCTATCCACTGTTCCACAAAACTGCCCTTTTACCACAAATGACAGATACAACTTAGGATAATGAATATTTTTAACTGATTTGTGCAGATCTCAGTGCTAGATGCAGACATACAAAGTTAAGATAAGAAAGGATATCAGTTTTGGGAGAGTTTGCAATCTAAATTTAGAAGACAATTGCTGTTTGCTTTTTTACAGTAGATCACTTACAATTCACTGAATGAAGTTGGATATGAGATATGACGGGGAAAAAGCTGTGGACTATCAGAACAGCTCCATTTGACTCTCTACATTGCTAAAAATTAATTGTGTAAACTTATCAAGTTTCTCTGCCTCTTAGGCTCAGGTTCACATATGTAACAGGTATCTATATGCTTCAGTGGATAAGTCCCTGGTGTAGAGTCACAAAAACATGAATTCAAATTCAGTTTGAGACAGTATTGATAGCTTGATTTTGGGCAAGTCATTTGTCCACCTCAGTTTCTTTCACACTAAATTGAGAATGATAATAATGACACCTACTCCCCAGAGTTGCTGGTAGTATAAAAAGGGAATATTGTTTTAAGCATTTAGTAGTGTTTTGCAAATAGTAGGTGTTCCCTGGTCACATTATCTTCTGAGTTTCTTCCAGTCCTAATGGTGTATGGTTTAATAATTCTAACTCTTATATGTGAGAATCTCAGAGTTTGATGAAGGTTAAATCCACATTACAAATATAAAAATGAGGCTGAAAATACTTGAATTTCAGTATTTTTCACGCCTCTACATTGTGCATAGTAATGTTCTAGAGCAGTTAGCAAAGTCTAGCTTTGTAAGACCCCTATTACCCTATTAAAATCTTGATACTTGAGTACTCTGAGTTTCATTCTTTTAGAGCTGGGTGACTTGGACTAAGCAGGTCATGAAATTTGCCATGCCGTATAGTTTCCATATGTAGTTTCTGTGTATACAATCAGGAGGGCATCACAATAAAATGTAATGATTACTTTTGAGAAATTTGTGTCCCATAGACATCTTAAAGACATATCCAAAATGAAACATTATCTTTCTCTTTAAAATCATTCCTGTTCCACTATTTCTATCCCTATTTCTTTCTGGGATATTACCATCCTTCTAGTTTACCTGATTTGTAACAATGGCGTCTTTTTAGAAACTTTGCCTTCACTCATTCCACATATCCATATGTGAAATCTTGTCATTTCTAGATTCCAAACAACTCTTACATTTGTCCTCTTCTTTCATATAGACACCACCTCAGTTCTGACCATCAATACTATGAGCCTGGATTATTTCCTTCTCTCTGGTCTCCTTGCTTCAAATATTTTCTCAATGAAATACATTAGGCACATTAGCCACAAAGATGATTTTGTTAAGGTACAATTCTAATCAAGTCATTCCTTTACTTAATAAACTCCAGTGGCTCCTTATTACCTTCATAATTTAAAAAGAAATTCCTCTTTTTTTATTTGAAGCTCTTTAGAAAAGCTGACTTCAAACAACTTTTTCATTGTCATTATACATTACTGTTCTCACACACTATTCAGTCAAAATAATCTTGCTTATTATGCCCCATGGATGACATTCCATTTTCTACCACTACACTTTTGCTCTGATTGTCCTTCCTGGCAGTAATAAACTTTGCCCTTATTTCATTCTCACAGACCTCTTAGTTTTCTTCAAGGTTCCATTGAAGACCACATTTTATGTGAAGCCTTCCTACTAGAACTTTCTCTTTAAAGTCATATTTGGCACGTACCTAAAATATATCAACATTGTCTCCTTTATCTGCTATATAGATTCCATGAAAAGAGGGACTTTTGTTTTTGAAAAAAAAAAAAGAAGCATAACTGACTTCTGAGGAGAAACAAGGAAAAAAGTATAGGAAAAGAGGAAAATAAGGAGGAAAATACACAGTATTCATAAATGTGAATGTGAAAGGGATGAACTCATCCATAAAATGGAAGTGAATAGTAGAATAGATTAGAAACCAGAATCTAATAGTATGTTGCTTATGGGAGACATACTTGAGACAAAAAGATTTACATAGAGTTAAAATTAGGGACTTGAGAAGACTATTATGCTTCAGCTGAAGTTAAAAAGAAGAGGTAGGAATAGCAATTATCAACTCAGAAGAAGAAAAAGAAAAACTAGATTTAATCAATACAGATATATTCTAGGAAATATTTTGCTGAAAGTTTCCCTACATAACAAATTAATATCAATACCAAACATATATTCATCAAATGGCATAGTGTTCAAATTCTTGAGGGGAACATTAAATTAGTTTTAGGATGAAATAGTAAAACTATACTTCTAGAGGATGATTTCAACTTATCACTCATAGATCTAAGTAAATCTTTACCTAAAATAAATAAGAAAGAAATTAAGGACATAAATAGTATTTTGGAAAAATTTGATATGATTGATTTCTGGAGAATATTGAATGGGAAAAGAAATGGTATAACCTTTTCTCAGTAGTATATTGCATCCTCATAAAAATTCATTCCATACTAGGTCATAAAAAGTTAACAAAAGTGGAAATATTAAAACCATAATCCTCAGGACATGCTTCAATAAAACTGTATTAATAACAGCCCTTTGAAGTACAAATTAAAACTTAATTGAAAAGTAAATACACAAATCCTTAAAATGAATGTTAGAGAATAAATCATAGAAACAATAATTTCATTAAAGATAATGACAACATTTCAAATTCTGTGGAATGTGATCAAAATAGTATGTAAGGGAAAATTTATATCACAAAAAAACATGTAAAAGAGAGAATAAGTGGATGTACATAGGTTATAGAACCAGAAAAAAATCTAGAAAAAGAACAAATTCAAGATTCCCAATTAAAAACCAAATGCTAAAAACCAGAGGAAAAATTAGCTAAATTGCCTGTTAAAATGATCTAATAAATAAAAGCAGGATTTGGCTTTACGGAAAAAAATGAAATCAATAAACCACTGACTGATTTAAAAAAGGAAAAAGAAACTACATTGCCAATATCAAAAATGAGAAGGATAATTATACAATCAACTGAGATGAAATTAAAGTAATTATTAAGAGCTATTTTGTCTTCTTTCATGTCAACAAAACTGATCATCTAAATGAAAAAAAAAAAACAAATATTTACAAAAATCTTAATTGCCCAGAATAACAGAAAAGGAAATAGAATACTTAAATAGCCCTACTTCAGAAAAATGCAAAAAAAAACCCATAAATAATCCTTCTAAGGGGAAAACAACAACAAAAACATCAACAAAAAGAACCCAATGCATTTAAAGTGAATCCCACCAAACATTTAAAGACCATTCCAACATTATATGAATTAATTTTAAAAAATAGATGAAGAAGGAAATACCAGATCACTTTCATGACGCAATTAAAGTTTTGATACTAAACCAAGGAAAGCAGAAATAGAGAAAGAAAACTAGACCAATTTCCCTAATGAATATTCACACAAAATTTTGAAATAGAGTACTAGCAAGGATATTACAACAATATGTCACAAAGATCATAGACTATGACCAATATGGATTCATATCAACAATGAGGGTTGGTTCAATATTAGGAAAACAATAACAATAATTAACCATAGGAATAGAAATGATCTATGGTTATATCAATAGATGAAGAAAAAAGCTTTTGGAAAATGCAATAAACTTTCCTATTTAAAACACTAGAAAGCATAGTAATAAAGGATGTCTTTTTAAAATGATAAGTAGTATCTATCTAACACCAAGAGCAAGCATTATTTTAAGGGAGAAAAGGGAGAAGCTATCCCAATAACACCAAGGGTGAAGAAAGGATGTCCATTACCAAAATTATTCAATATTATAATAGAATTACTATCTATGGCAGCAAGATTTTAAAAAAATCAAAGGAATAAGCATTTGTAATGAAAAAAATATTGTTTATATATTATGTGACATTATAATTCAAGAATCCTAGAGAATCAATTAAAAAAGTAAGTGAAATATTGTTAATAAATTTCAGTATGTAATATAAACCCATATAAATCATTAATATGTCTATATATTACAAATAACTAGAAAGAGACAGACATAAAAATCTATTTAAAATAACTTCAGACAACATAAAATACTTGGAGTTCTAACTGCTACAAGATTTTATATGAGACTTACAAAACATTTCTTTAAGCAAATGAAGACCAATCTAAACAACCACTCCTGGTTAGGTTGGATCAATATAATAAAAATGACAATGCTAGATTAATTTATATACTTATTCAATGGCATTAGAATCACAATACCAAAGAATTACTTTACAGAGATAGGAAATAGCATAATAAAATTCATCGGGAGAAGTAACAGGTCAATCATATTAAAAGAATCAATTTTAAAAATTATGAAGGAAGGAGAACTAGGAGTCACAGACCTCAAACTTTCTCAAAATGAGAAATCATCTCATACATCCCAGACTGGATAATATGGCAAAAAGGAAAATGAGAAATTCTGGAGGAAATATGTAAAAATAGCTATACTAATGAACTTTTAGTGGAATTATGTACTAGCCTGACCTTTCTGGAGAATTATTTGGATTTATAGGCAACGGGCTATAAAATTATGCATATTCTTGCAAAATCATAATCATCGAAACAATTTGGTATTAGTAAGTAATAGAATTGTTGAGAATAGAGTAGGTTTGCAATCTAGAGAAGGGAAACAACACAGCAAACATAGTGTTTAACAAACCCAGAGATCACTGTTAAGAAATTACTGTAGGGGGCAGCTGGGTAGCTCAGTGGATTGAGAGTCAGGCCTAGAGATGGGAGGTCCTGGGTTCAAATCTGACCTCAGACACTTCCCAGCTGTGTGACCTTGGGCAAGTCACTTAACCCCCCATTGCCTAGCCCTTACCACTCTTCTGCCTATAGGCCAATACACAGAAATTAAGGGCTTTAAAAGAAAAAAGAAAAAAAAAGAAATTACTGTGGCAAGAACTCAGTTTTTTTTTTTAAACCCTTGTACTTCGGTGTATTGTCTCATAGGTGGAAGATTGGTAAGGGTGGGCAATGGGGGTCAAGTGACTTGCCCAGGGTCACACAGCTGGGAAATGGCTGAGGCCGGGTTTGAACCTAGGACCTCCTATCTCTAGGCCTGACTCTCACTCCACTGAGCTACCCAGCTGCCCCAGTTTTTGACCAAAAAAAAAAAAAAAAAAACCTTCTGGGAAAACTAGATAATTTGGCTGAAACTAGGCATAGACCAAAATCTCACAATATATATCAAGTTGAACTCCAAAATAGATACATGATTTAAACATAAATAGTATGATCATAAACAAGTAGGAAGATGTGGGGAAAATTTACCAATGAGATCTATGAATAGGGGAAGAATCAATAATCAAATAGAGAGATAGAATCACAGTAGATAATTGGATAGTTTTTATTACATTAAAATTTTAAAAATCTCTTGTGCCAATAAAACCAATACAGCCAAAATTAACAGCAAAGTAAGAATATTTTACAGCAAGTTTCTTTGACAAAATGTCATTTCTCAAATATATAGAAAATTAAACCATATTTATAAAAAGAAGAGATATTTCCCAATTGATAAAAGAGAAATATCTAAACAGACAGTTTTCAAAAGGGGAATTCGATATAAATATGAAAAATGATCTAATTAAGAAGTAGAGAAATGCAAATTAAAACAACTCTGAGGTACTACATAACACCACTCAAATTCTCTACTCTGACAGAAAAGGAAAATGGCAAATGCTGAAGAAAACGTGTGAAAATAGGTATACTGATGCACTCTTGGTGAAGTTGTGAACTAGTCTGACCATTCAGGAGAGTAGCTTTTATAGCTATGAAATAGTGCTTACCCTTTGATTCAGCAATATTGTTAATAAGTCCTTATCCCCAAAGAGATAAAATAAAAAGAATAAAAGAGCCATCTATACAAAAAGATGTAGAGAAGTTCTTTTTGTCATGGCAAAGAAAGAATGGGCAATTGATGGGATGCCCATCTGTGGGGTGGGAAATGCCTGAACAATTTACTATATCTGACTATGATAGGATACTATTATGCTACATGAAATGAATAAAGGGATGATTTCAGAAAAACCTGAGAAGACATATGAATTGATAAAAAAGAGAAGTGATCAGAACCAGGAGAGCATTATACACACTAACAACAATATTGTAATAGTCAAATATATAAGACTTAGCAACTCTGATCGGTCAATGATCCATGATAATTCCAAAAGTTATGAAAAAAAATGCTACCTCCAGACAGATAATGAATGGACTCTGAAGGTAGATCAAAGCATATTTTTCCCTTTACTTTTCTTGCTTCTATTTTTTTTGCTACATGGCTAACTTAGAAATGTTTTTCATGTTTTTCATGACTTTATATATTTAGTGACTATCATATTTCTTGCTTTGTCAGTGTATATGGGAGGAGGTAGAATAAAGTAGAGAATTTATAACTGAAAATACAAATTGAAAAATGTAATTAGAAAAAATGTTTATAAAATTATTATAATAAAGCATAATACTAAAAAGTAAATATAAAATAAATATAGAATTAATATATGAGAAAGAAATTGGGGAGTGGGGTTTGCAAGCATACATTTTGTGTAATAGGTGCCATTTTAGTTGGCCCTTAAAGGAAACTAGTATTTCTAAGAAGTATCATTATCATGAAAGTCAGGCATAGGATCAGGAGATAGAATGTTGTATATAGGATATCCTTACTATTTAAGTATGCCATTTTAGCCAAAAGAAGAGTGCCTGGAGAAAAATAATGCATGATAGTTCCATAGAAGTAGCCTAAAATCAGATCGAGGAGTCTATTTCAAAAGAGGAAAAGCTTATAACTTCATTGCTTGTTGAAATGATAGTTCTATCCTTCAAAATGTAGAGGAACCAACAAGGGGATTTCTGGATCTGAATTCTATATCTAAATTTCACTAATTGGGAAGGACTAGTTATTTGGTTGGAAATGATGGGAACCTTGGGAGAAATTGACCACTCCCTACTAGAATTTGTAACAGAGAGGAAAGACATAGTCTGACGAGCATGCCAAATTTGGGGCTAGTAAATTTTAAAAGGCTCTGAAGATAGGGAACAAGTTTCCTATGGACTAAAATTCTTTAGAAGACAGATCAGAGAGAATAATAAACTCTTAAGAATCAAATTCTTAATGCACAAAAGGAAATACATAAGGAAGAAAAACAGGATCTATCTGAAAAAGTAGATATAAATGCATAGCATATTCCCTAACTAGCTCAGGTCTAAAAAGATATCTATAGAAGATGGAAGCAAGTGCAAGTAATGAAGCATGAATACAAAAACATTGGGCATTTCTATAAATGTAGAGTAAGTTCAGAATGAGCAAGTATGGGAATGAAAAAGGTAAGGATAACAAAAAGAGTTGGATTTTTTTAAAGTTTTATTGAAGAAAAGTGAATGATGATAGAAATCATAATAGCATGACTGAAATGGATGGAATGATTATTACTGGCAGTAGAGAAAATGGGTAATTTGTATTTTGCTTTTACCGTTTGGTTGTTTGTTTTGTTTTGTTTTTCAGGGGAATTATCTTTTCACTGGAATTGAAAGAAAAATGTTTGAAAGGGAATTGATACCCATAATAAAGTACTTGATAATCAATCAGAAAGCATTTATTTATTATTATGTACTAGACACTCTATAGGAGCACACCTAGCTGCTCTTAATTAATTTTTTAAGTCACATCACCCAGATTTCTATATTCTCAGGGATGAAAAAACTAGAGAATATCATCAATGGACCACCATCAGTGATATGGGAAAACTCATAGAAAACGGAAGAGGTACTTCAGAACTGGAGAAGTGCAGATGTCCCATTTCTTTTAAATGAAGTAAATAGAATTTTAAGAAGGAATCATTGAAGCTGAGCATGGTGCTCTACACATGTAATCCTTTCTCCTATGGAAACTAAAGCAGGTGTATAGTATAACTAGCTCAGGAGTTCTGAGCTTCAGTAAGCTATAATTATTAAGAGTTCATACTAATTCCAGCACCAATTTGGTAGGGCCTTTGGAAGGGGATGGGTTGGAGTGTCAGAGTGCTTAAGTAGAATCAAGGCAAGCCCAGGTTGGAAACAGAACATATCAAAGCTCCCATGCTGATCCGTAGTGGCATGGTCCCTTTAGTGGCCACTGAACTAATATTACCTGGATAAGACAGGGAGACCAAGTCTCAAAAATATCATTAACAAACACCTAAACAGAGATATCATCAAGAAGAAATCATACCACACTAACCTAACCACATTTCCTTTTTTGACAGATTTGATAAACTTAGATTAGGTAAATGTTACAAATATAATTTACCTTTATTCTAGTATAGTAGAAAACAGATCTCATTGGAAAAATTTTGAACCAGTGCAATTATAGAATAATTAATGGTCCACTTTTATCATGATAGGTCTCTGGAAGAGTGCCCTAAGATTCTGTGTTTGGCCCTTTGCTTCTTCCCATTTTTGTCAATGGCTTAGACAAAATAAAACATATATGTTATAGTTATCGAATTTGCAGATGTCACAAATCTTGGAGGGAGAGATAATGCTAGATGACAGAATCAGGATCTAAAAGGATCTTGACAGGATGGAACATTGGGCTAAATTGAATGAGAAAAAATTCAATATGGATAAATATAAATAAAATCTTACACTGACATTCAAAAATAAACATGACAAATACAGCCTTGGGGCAGTATAGTTGACAGCAGATTGTTGGGGAAAAGTCTGGGGGTTTTCATGGAGTAAAAGCTCAGTATGAACCAGAAGTGTGATGAGTCCCCCATCCCCCTAAAAATGTCTTTTTTGGGCAGCATGAAGAAAGATATAGCTTAAAGCAATAAAGAAATAGTTTTTTTTTCTCTTCTTATGTCTAGTCAAACCACATCTGGAGTTTTAAATCCCATTCTGGGAAAAACACTTAAGTAGCATATTGGTAACTAGAGAGTATAGCACTTAATACTAACTTGAAACATAGTACACACTTAATAAATACTTGTTAATTTGACACGACTTGACTAAAGAGAATTCAGAGAAGAGAAACCAATATAATGAAGGGCATTGTGTCCATATCACATGAAGACTGGAGAAGGGAAGACTCAGTAGCAAGATGATGATTTTTGTTGAAGTGCTTGGAGACTTGTCACATGGAAGAATGTATAAAATTTGTTTTATTTGGGCCCAGGAGGCAGAACTAGGTATAATATTTTGATATCTCATAGTGCCAAATTTAGACTTGATGTTCGGAAAATCTTCCTAATCATTTGAACCAATCAAAATTTGGAATGGACCTGCCTTAGGATGAAGTGAGCTCATTGGAGGACTTTAAAAAGGGCTTAGATGGCCTTTTGCTACATATGTTATAAAGGAAATCATTCTTAATATATGGATTGAACAAAATGGTCACTCTCTCAACTCTGAAATTTCATGATTCTGGGTGACTAGTGTTCCAAACAGAAGGTAGGTCTTTTGAAAGGCAATAAGGAACCACCTAGCTTCTTTAGCAGGAAAGTAAGGTGGTCATGCTTGTGCTTTAGGAATATGTTTTTGACAGCTATTTGTAGGATATATTGGAAAGCAGAGAAACTGAAAGTGGGGATACCATTTTCAAAGAAATTGCAGGGGTCCTAAGGGAAGTTGATGAGGGCCTGAACTAGAATGGTGGTGGTCAGAGTGGACAAAAGGGATGTATAGAAGAGACAGAATACTTTCCTATTTCTAAATTTCTTAAATCTCATTTTCCCAGTGGTACTGGTTTCCTTGCTGCTCTTTGTAAGACACTCTGTCTCCTAGCTCCAGGCATTTTCACTGGCTATCTCTTGTACCTATAATTCTCCCTCCTCATCACCATCTAAGCTTTTTTTCACGTCTCAGCTTAAGTCTCAACTTCTACAAAAAGCCTTTCCCTGACCCTCTTAATTCCAGTGCCTTCCACCTGTTGATTATTTCCAATTTATCATTTTATATAATTTTTGTACATAACTGTTTACATGTTGTCTCTCCAGTTATTCTGTAATCTTCTTTGAAAGCAAAAGCTATTTTTTGGTCTTTCTCTGTAATCCTGGTTCTTAGCACAGTCTCTAGCACATAGTAGGTATTTAATAAATTCTTTTGAATGAGTGTTGTCCGATCCCATGACTAGAGAGATGGAGGTTGGGACAATAAACTGTTCTCAAAAACATTATTTATACGTCTTAGAATTTCATTTTCCACCTTCCTTCACGTTTTTTTTTCATTATTTCCCTTGATATTCTTGATCTTTTGTTCTTCCAAATAAACTTTGTTATAGTTTTTTCTAATGCAGTAAAGAATGTTTTTGGTAGTTTGATAGGTATGGCACTAAGTACATAAATTAATTTGGGTAGAATGTTCATTTTTATTATGTTAGCTCATCCTACCACATGAGCACTCAATGTTTTTCCAATTGTTTAGATCTAGTTTTATTTTTTTGGAAAGTGTTTTGTAGTTATGTTTGTATAATTCCTGTATTTGTTTTGGTAGATAGATTCCTAAGTATTTTATAATGTCTAGGGTGATTTTAAATGGTGTTTCTCTTTCTACCTCTTGCTGCTCTAATGTTTTGGAAATATATAGAAATGCTGATGATTTATGTGCATTTATTTTGTATCCTGCAACTTTGCTAAAGTTGTTGATTATTTCTACTAGCTTTTTAGTTGATTCTCTAGGATTTTTAAGTAGATCATCATATCGTCTGCAAAGAGTGATAGCTAGTCTCCTCCTTGCCTATTTTGATACCTTCAATTTCTTTTTCTTCTCTAATTGCTATTGCTAGTGTTTCTAGTACTATGTTGAATAATAGAGGTGATAATGGGCATCCTTGTTTGACTCCTGATCTTATTGGAAAGGCTTCTAATTTATCCCCATTGCATATGATGCTTGTTGATGGTTTAAGATATATACTGTTTATTATTTTTAGGAAAGAACCTTCTATTCCTATACTTTCTAGTGTTTTCAGTAGGAATGGGTGTTGTATTTTTCTGCATCTATTGAGATTATCATGTGGTTTTTGTTGGTTTGCTTGTTGATATGGTCAATTATGTGGATGGTTTTCCTAATGTTGAACCATCCTTGCATTCCTGGTATAAATCCCACCTGATCATGATGAATAACCCTCTTTATCACTCACTGGAGTCTTTTTGCTAGTATTCTATTTAAGATTTTTGCATCTATGTTCATTACGGAGATTGGTCTGTAATTTTCTTTCTCTGTTTTTGATCTGCCTGGCTTTGAAATCAGTACCATATTTGTGTCAAAAAAGGAGTTTGGTAAGATTCCTTCTTTGCTTATTATATCAAATAATTTGTATAGTATTGGGATTAATTGTTCTTTGAATGTTTGATAGAATTCACTCTGCTTGGTTTTGACTCAACAAACAACATTCCCCTGCATTGGGAAACCCTTTGTATCACCACATTTTCTAGCTTCCTTTTGAGTATTGTCATTTCCTACTGAATTATAAGTTCCTTGATGTCAAAAACTATCTTTTTTCTTTCTTATTTATACCCTTAGTGGTTGGTACAGTGCCAGGTATGTAGTATTCACTTAATAAATTAAATTGAATCAAATTGAACTGAATTGATGACTAAATACACTTTCCTAAGGTGGATTTAAAACATCTGGTTGCAAGCCAGTGAAACCCGCTGCATACTTCTTCATAACCAGTAGCCTGTATAAACATCCTTCAGGCCTCATCATCATGTAATTATCCCGAGCTATTTGTGATGACCTCTTCAAAGAGACTTTCTCTTAAGAATTTCCTACTGGGAACTGGAAATATGTTGAACCCAGATCAGTTTCCTCTCCGTGACATCTGAAGTGGCTTTTTTTTCTGTTTCTATTAAAAACAACAATGATAATAACAATAAATGGCTTCCATGGAGCAATGAGTTGCTCTGATGTGGAAAATGAAGGATGGAAGAATAAAGATTTTTTCCTCATCAAAGTAAAGTGCCTAGAGCTTGATCTAATTTGTGTAGTCCACAGGACCATCACCAAATCTTATTTCATCTTTCTGCTGTGACCTGAAAATTATTTATACCCAAAGTAGTGAAGAAACCTCCCACCCCAATGATCAAAATCCAAAGTGACATTTTTCCCCTGGACCCTTCTTCACTTGTTCTTAGTCAATTAGGTATGAGTGAATGTTTTACTCAGTGCCCCTGAGTGTCTCGAGTTAGACCTTGAACTTTTCTTTGTCTTAGTTAACATACTTCCCAATTTAAAAATAAAAACTTTGCCTCATGCATGAATACTCTATCTGATCTTTGTGAAATGTCCTTAAATCCCAAGACTGCTGAAACAGGCTGGATCACTGCCTCTCCTCACACAGATCACAGGTCAAACCAGACTAGAAAATCCTGAGCAGACATCAAGAGGGAAAACATTGGACATTTCTTAGGTAAGATCTCCTTTTGGATTTTGGCAAAGAAATGGTGTTCCCATGACGATGGAGATGCGATCAACATGACTGGCACCTAAATGATTACAGCCCCCTTCCTGACAACAAGAGAAGATTGGATGAGAGATAACAGCTTTGTGTTGTTCAAACACAGATAACTTCAACGATTAGCTGTGCTCACAAGCCAGCACCAGCCTCTAAATGGAAGTCCAACAGATTGCTTAATATTATCATCACAGCTGTCAAAGAGCCTCTCGATAGCAACAAGGCGCCTTTTCTATTGCGCTCCTCCAAGGGCCTGGCCCTGGATGAGTAGCTGGTAACTGGCACACATTACAGGGATGCTAACGTAAGGCATTTGTGAGCATGAAATGCTTTCACTCCGAATTAAGCCAAATTAAATAAGCACTGAACAGTCTAGCTGGCTGCAACTTGCCTTTTTCAGAGGGCTGGAAAATAGGAAAATAAACTCTTATTGCACACAATGTTCCTCTCCAACATTCATCTGGCTTTGCCCTTCCCTAGGGAAAAGCCAAAACCATTGATGTAAATTACAAACTCTGCACCATAGAATCTTCCTGTACCTGCCAGGGTAATAGAAGCACCAATCTAGAAGATACAGACATTAGCTTTTCAAACTCATCACAATCTATATGGCATATGCAAACTACAAAGGAAAAACAAGGTGTTCTTTGTAGTAATAAATAACATTCAAAGTGTTGATTTTAAAGCTCCCAGTTCTTTGCGAACTACTTATAGTACATGATTGATTCTCCAAACATCCTCTGGCTAATGATCTTTGGACAAGAAAAAATTGAACAAAACAGGCTAATATGGAGCTGATGCTAGAGATAAGAAGGAAGGAAGACTGTCAGAGAGACTAAGTTCCTTTGAAAAGTTCAAATCATCAGTTTCATATGCACTGTCTCTGAAGCTACTAAAAATGTCAGGTATAATTTTGAGTTGTTGTGAGTCAATATTTGTAAGATCCTAAAGTAATAGCATTAATGATTGTTATTATTATAATAAATATCTAGCATTCATAATGCTTTGATGTTTATAAAACACAATGTATATATATATATACATACATGTATATATGAATATGCATGCATGTGTGTAATATAAAATATTATTTTTTCATAATAATTTTGGGTGAGACCAACATTAAAGACAATATTAAAGATAAAAATTGTCAAAAAGACAATTATAAATGAAGGTAAAGGCATCTTGGACAATGTAGCTCCCCACACAATACTTCAACATTGGTCCAGGACAAGATGGAAGAAAAATCAAGTAGATTTTGAGACTGGGATAAAAAATATCTTACAGTATGTAAAGCATAAGTGAGGGGCTAGGAGTGCAATGCTATAATCTCCAAAGAAGAGGCAATTAGGTAGAGAAAATGGTGAAGAAATAGTCTGTAGAGGGTCACAACAGAGGTGAAATAATACAACTTCTCCTAGCAGATTCAGAAGTATCAATGGCGGGGGCAGCTGGGTGGCTCAGTGGATTGAAAGCCAGGTCTAGAGATGGGAGGTCCTAGGTTCAAATCTGGCCTCAGATACTCCCTAGCTGTGTGACCCTGGGAAAGTTACTTAACACCCATTGCCTAGCCCTTACCACTCTTCTGCCTTGGAACTGACACATAGTATTGAATCTAAGATGGAAGGTAAGGGTTTTAAAAGAAAGTATCAATGGTCAGAATGGGAAGCAAGTAATTTAGTAAATATTCTTCAGCTATGGAATAATAGCCAAGATAGAGTTCATTTTCCTTAACATATTTCTACTGATATGAGAGGATTGCAGACAGAAGCTAGAGCTATGGAATTAGGAACAACAAAACTTGGCAACTAATTCAATACTTACAATGCAGAGGAGTGAGAAATCAAGAATAATATCAAAATTGTGACATGGGTGAGTGGAAATATGGTGGCTGCCTTGATAGAAACAAGTAAATTTGGAAATGGAATGGAAGGAAAATAGAAAAAAAAACTCTTTTGGAATGTTCATTTTGAAATATGTATATATATATATATATATGTGCATATATATATATATATATATATATATGTTATATGGTTCAAAATGTACAAAGGGCAAGTAATGAGGTAGGTAGGCAATACAGATGGGAAAACAGCTGGGTAGATAAATCTGCGCTACCTGCATAAGATGATAATTGGACCCATAGGAATTGACAAGGAAAAAGAGAAAAAGAAAGAGGAGATAGATAGACACACACACATACACACACACACACACACACACACACACACACACACACACACACACAGAAAGACAGACAGATAGACAGTAAGACAGACAGAGAGAGAGACAGANATACTTACAATGCAGAGGAGTGAGAAATCAAGAATAATATCAAAATTGTGACATGGGTGAGTGGAAATATGGTGGCTGCCTTGATAGAAACAAGTAAATTTGGAAATGGAATGGAAGGAAAATAGAAAAAAAACTCTTTTTGGATGTTCATTTTGAAATATGTATATATATATGTGCATATATATATATATATATATATATATGTTATATGGTTCAAAATGTACAAAGGGCAAGTAATGAGGTAGGTAGGCAATACAGATGGGAAAACAGCTGGGTAGATAAATCTGCGCTACCTGCATAAGATGATAATTGGACCCATAGGAATTGACAAGGAAAAAGAGAAAAAGAAAGAGGAGATAGATAGACACACACACATACACACACACACACACACACACACACACACACACACACACACACACAGAAAGACAGACAGATAGACAGTAAGACAGACAGAGAGAGAGACAGACAGAGAGAGAGAGAGAGAGAGAGAGAGAGAGAGAGAGAGAGAGAGAGAGAGAGCGCTTCTCTAGGCTCAGGATCTCCCCAGGGTTTTATTTACCATGCCCTGACACTAGATGACTTTTCCCTAGGCCTTTCAGGTGCTATTTTGTTGTCGTCCCCCATTATATAAAGTATTGAGGGCATGGGCTCTATTTCTCTCTGCTTCTATTTTTATTCCTAATGCTCAGGATAGTGTCTTGAACATAGTAAGCCCTTAAAAAATGCTTTTTGACTAACTGACTTAGAGTAAAGCCTTGGAGTAGATCCACAATTAAAGGATAGGATCTAAAAGGGTATACAACAAAAGAAACTGAAAAGGCCCATGCAGAAAAGGAGAAAGAGAGCAAAAGTGAATAGAATCATCAAAACTTAAAATATCCAAGAGGCAAGGGTGGTTAACATTATCAAATTCTGTAAAGAGGCCAAGAATAATAATGATTAAGAAGAGGTATTAGATTTGACAATTAAGAGATCACTGGTAACTTTAGAATGAATAGTTTCAGTTAAGGGAAAAGTTCAGAAGCCACATTAAAGAGGTTTGGTGAAGACAAGTGTAAATGACATTTTCTAGGACATTGATTAGAAGAGGGAGGAAGGACATATAATGGTAGCTTGAGAAGTTGGTAGGGTCAAATGAGAATCATTTAAGGATGGAGGAGACTCAGACAGAATCCATATAGTCTTTGAGACTTTTTGAACTCTGTGATTTTGTGATTCTGTAATGAAAGAGATGATATCCTTTAGAAGAAGGACTTTTTACCAAACAGAGTCTAATGATGAGGTCATTTAAAAAAGGAGGGCTACTCTTTCTTAACTGCATCTTCTTCAACTGCTTTATCACCAGAGTTAAATTGAATGCAATCCACGCTGGTGAAGTATCTACCTTCTGCTATCTCTGGAGGTGCCAAAGTAGGGGCAATATGATCCCTTGTAGGGTGTACTACAAAGAGAAATCAACCATGAGAAACAGGAGTGGACTAGAATATGACTATTCCAATGCTGGAATTTCATTATGTCAAAAAAGAAAGCTTGGTTTCATCAGGACCTAGGTCTGACTGGCTGACAGTGTTGACTTTAATTACATGACCTGCTAATGTCATTTGTCTTAACCCTTAACTAGTACCCCAAATAATGTTTTTGAAAAGTAGAAAGAAGAAAGTGGGATCCAGACCTGGTTATTTTCCTCTATCTTGCCGTTGTTTATCACAGGATGATTAATAATTATTGGTGCAATTAGATTCAAAACCCACTGGGTTGGGACCATTTCTACCTATATATTCTGTACCATGTTCAATAAATGTTTAATGAAATTATAATACTACTTGGGACTTGTGTGATTCCTTTCATTTGGTAGTCTCCAAGTGCTTTATAGATATTAGCTCATTAATTCTCTCAATACCCTTGGGAGCTAAGAAGTTGGCAAATATTAAAATCATCTCTGCTGGTTGATTTAACTACCTCTTCTTCCCATGTTCAAAAAGCCCTATTGCTTCCTATGCCCAAGATAACTTTCTCCCTCTCCTTATCAGCTTTAAATCCTTTCTTCAGTTCAAATGTTAAGGAGTTTTATATACATTCACTCACCACTCCATCCTTGATATTTTCTTAGTTTTTTTCCCATACAATTATTTGTAAAACAACAAGTTGCATTCTCTCTATGCACTAATGTATTTATTTCCTCCAACTTTTTCTTTTCTTTAATATCAAAAAAGAATTATCCCATCGAAGATACTCCATGCCCTTTGTTGTTGTTGTTGTTTTAATTTAAATCCCTTTATGACTATTAAAAAGAGTTATAAGAGAACATTTGGTTTAACTTTCCCTATTAGAATGTAAACATAACTGTTTTCATTTGCTCTAAAATATTTACATTTCTAGTTATTTTTGAATGATGATTTTGTATTTCAAAGGTTTTATTCAGCTACTTTTTCATCATCAATAATTGTAAATTCTCTATTTTTATTAAAGGTCCATTTTTGTTTATTCATTAATTTGCTCATCTATGTAATTTATTTATTTTCCCTCTAGGATTATATGTGTTTTTTCCTGGTCAGTTATTGTTGGTTATAGATCTTTATTTTGTGTCTGGCAAATAATATTTCAACCTTCTCCATGCTTTAGAGTAATAACTGACAAGTTCTGTGTGATCTTGACTCTGAGTTCTAGATGAATGAATTCTTTTTTTCTGGCTTCATATTTTTTATTTAAACTGGAAAATCTGGATTTTGTCTCTGATATTTATTTTAGAGTTTCTTTTGGAAAGTTGTATATTTCTTCTCTTTTCATTCCAATAGTTCTGATAAGTATTTATTTGTGATTTCTTGAAATAGGGTATCCTAGCTTTTTTGTAATGGTTTTCAGGCAATTAGATGATTCTTACATGTTTCTTTTTTCTGTTCTTAGTTTATTTTTTAGATTAATTATTTTGGATGGGCAATATTTTTATTTACTTTATTTTTCTTACTCTTGATTTTGATCTCACATTCTTGGTTTAATAGGTTCATTGATTTCTGTTTTGTCCATTCTAGTTCATAGGAAATATATCTTGAATAAGAATAATTTTCTGCCTCTTAAAGTAAACTGTCCACTTTCTTTCAAATTCTTCTTTCTAGGACTTTGATTTTATGTACATATGTAGATATCAACATGTCTACATAGATAGATATATATATATACACATATATGTAAATACAGAGAAATACCTGTGTCATATCTATGTTTTATTTATTTATTTGTCTAATCTTATTCCATCCATTCTAGAAATTCTAATTAACCTTGTGGCCAGGCCATAGATTTATCTAAGGTTCTACCTGTAATCATAGAATAATTCTCCTCATCTCGGCTTATGTTCTAAATGTCACTGAATCAACAATATTTCTCTATTCTTGGTATATTCTTATGTTTATCCTCTAGCTACTGATCACTGAGTTCCTTTAGGCCATGAAATGTGGTTCTGATCAATTTGCTGCAATTTCCCAAAGTAATTGATATATAGATTGATTACTGTCCGATCAATAGGAATTTTGCTACTTTGTTGGATCCTTTCCCCATGTCAGGTACCAGAGCTCTCTAGGTGCGACCACCCAAGTACCTTCTTACTAGAATACTCTAGATGGCTTGTCCGCACTTCTAAAGCATACTTGACCACTTGTGAACTTCTGGGCAGAATGATCTGAGATTATTGAAGACAAGAAGGCTCCAAGCACTGTGTCTACCCTGGCTCCTCTGGATGGTCCCTCTAATTAGTGTCTCCTGGTTTCTGGGTGTCCCCTTTGGTTTACCCAGACTGGATAAAAGAAACTACTTTAGTTTTTGTTTTCATTTCCTGACCATCATTCCATTTGGTGCTTTGTTATTTATCTTTAATAGATTTTTATGTGTAAAAACTGGGCTGATCTCCTCCTTTCTATCATTTTAACCAGAAGTTACACAAGGAGCATTTACTTTGCAGGTTTCTGGAATCTTTATATCACTAAGGTCTAGAGGTGATTCTATTATTCTGAAGGAAAATTCCCTTAGGAAGTTTTTCAGTCATGCCTCTCAATTTTCCCATATTTCTTTTCCCTCCATTTCACACCTCTCAAAAAAATTCAAAGCCATGACAATTATCAGGAGGACATGGTTCAAATCATTGATAAAGGATTTTGGAAAAAAAGAAACTTTTTTAAGCAAGGGAGCAACAATTCTGTCATTGGCCATTTGTGAGCTTTATTACCTATAATCCTCCCAATCAGAAGTGGCTTGTACACTTTGAGTAACATATGGCTGGTTCAATAGTCCTTCATCCTTACAGAATCCTCTTCTCCCAAGGATATCCCATGATTAACTTCTCATTAATCCTCATGGCACTGATGAGAGGTGGGCAGCTGGCAGGTGGCATATATACTGCTCTCCTGTGGTTTCTCTTCTGCATCTGGAACCATTCTGTCATTGATTTACTGAGCACCTTTCCTGCTTTGATCTCCAAGCACTTTGTTCTCTTTAACCCTGGGGAAACTTTTGTCTGTTATATGTGTCTAAGTCACACCTTGGACTAGAAATGAGAAAGCCAAGGTAATAGAGAATGAGCGCACTGCATCTCCTTAGCAATTTTTACTAACAAACCAGCTTCACACATTGCTTGTCTCTTACCATATTCCTAACACCAGAAGACATTTTACAAGTAGGATCACTGAGACATGGATATGTGAAATGGCATTACTAGAAATAAAACAGCTACTGAGGGTAGACTCAGGCCTAGCATCCTGGTCTCCCAGGTTTCAAAAACAGAATTTATTCCTTGATTATAAGTTTTTTTGGTTCTCAGTCATATACCCCATACACATGCTACCACCTCCAGAGGATGCTAGGCACATATCAGGACATATTTCTTTAATCTATTCTCCGTTTCTGTATCAGAGCTAATAAACAGGGAGCTTATTATTAATTATTATTGTCATTTTTTTGAACGGGTTATATGATTTCATTAATTCAGGGCATCCCCATTGAGGAATTCCCTCTACTAGATTAAGATTAGTACCTGCTTGGAATAGGCAATTTATAGAGTAGCCCAGAAAGTTCATTGATTTGTTCTGGGTCATACAACTCGTATGTGTTAGAAATGGGATTTGAACTCAGATGTCTCTGAATTCAAGGGTAGCTCTCAGAAGCAACTAGGTAGTGCAGCAAATAGAGCATTGAGCTAGGAGTTAAGAAGATCCAAATTAACATCTGACCTCAGGCACTTACAACTTGTATGACCCTGGGCCAGTCACTTAGCCCCTTTTGCCTCAGTTTCCTCATCTGTAAAATGAGATGGAGAAGGAAATGGCAAGCCACTCCAATATTTTTGTTAAGAAAATCCTAAATAGAGTCATGAACAGTCACACATGACTGAACAACAAATTTTCTGAGCTTCCAAAGGCCAATGATGCTACTACAGATGTGAGGCTAGCCCATTTCTCTGCCACCCCAGAATAGTAAGTACATTTCTTATTTCATTTGTCCAAAGCTTGAGCACAATAATCACATCTTAAATGGCTTAGAAGTCTTGGTTCCTCATCTCCTAATGAAAAGGAAACATAGTTTTCAGCTGAGTCATTATCTCCTTCTCAGTCTTTAAGAAAACTAGTCAAGGAGAAAAAAAGGAAAAAGAAAAGAAAAAAAGCACATTGAAATGCCCACAGATCCTTAAATGCAGGAGTTAGAAAGTCTCATTAGAATTAATTTGACTATCATGTTGCTTTTATTGCAAAGGTGAATCAATTTAACCTGGGAAGAACAAATCCGGCAGCTTCTGGAACAGAAAGTTGTGGCTTAATTCTTTCCCAGTTATAATAGCTTAATGTCTTATAGTATGGAGAGATCAAGGATAAGGGTGTACTTTTCATATGAGGGAAACAACTTAGGTTCAAATGTTGATCATGGAAGGTGAGGAAGTATCATGAAAAGGGATGGAGGAAGGAAAAAGGGATGAGGTTAAAAAGAAGGGAAGGAAAGGACAGAAGGAGGAGGGAGGAAGAAGGGAAAGGGAGGAAGGAAAGAAGGATCAGAGAGAAGAAAGGATAGGAGGAAGAAAGGGGAAAGGGAGGAAAAGAGACAAGGAAAAGAAGGAGGAAAGAAATATGTATATATTAAATGCCTGCTATGTGCTAGTCACTGTCCTAAGTAGTTTATAAATATTATTTCATTTGATCCTCACAATAACTCTGAATTGTTGCTGTTCAGTTCTTTTAGTTATATTTGACTCTTTATGACCCTGTTTGAGGTTTAATAATCCTGGAAAGTAGGTGCTATTATTATCTCCATTCTACAGTTTAATAAACTAAGGCAGGCAAAAATTAAGTAACCCAGAATTAGTAAATGTCTGAGACCAAATTTTACTTCAAGTCCACTTGACTCCAAGCCCAGCAATCTCTACATGAAATTGCATAGTAAACTGCCATTAGGACCATGAGATTCAAACCAGTATAAATAATTTCACTTTGAGATCAAATGGAAAAATAAGGCATCCTGCTTTGTTTTCCTATTACCTATATTGAAAGCATCTATTTAGGAGGCAGTGTGTCACACACACACACACACACACACACACACACACACACACACACACACAAAAGAGCACAAGCCCCAGCTCAGAGGACCAGACTTCAAATCCCACCTCTAATGTTCATTATTTTTGTGACCAGGGGTAAGTAACTTCAACACCTCTTTTCTCCCACACTTTCCTTTGGAGCCTCCCAAACACTGAGCTAGTGCTAGAAATGCATGTGTCTGACTCATTATCTATGTACATACATCCCTGAAAAGTATACTGCCAGGGTAAATGAGCTTTTCCACAGCATCCAAAATATATTTATATATATATACATATAACTGATGGTTCCACATGTGGATGGTACCATATTGGCTAGTGGGGAGTTTCTGTTTTCTTAGTGTTCTTTATCAGACTAGAATCAGCATGAACAGCAGAGAATCTATCCACATTCTGCTGCATCTCAGACTCAGCAATTACACTGAATGCACGATCATCTACAAAGAGAAACTTGTGCACCATCTCTCCCTTCTCTTTAGTTATGACTTATAACCTTTCAAGTTAATTTTTTTAATTGCCATGTTTTGAGTGATAATACATGTGTAACCCAGTGGAATTACTTGTTGATTCTGGGAGTTGGGGGTGTGTGTGGAGAGAGGAGGGAGACAATATGAATCACGTAACTTTGGAAAACCTATGTGTAAATGTGTTTTTGGAATAAAATAAAGACAAGATTTTTAAATAAAATGAAATAATCAGAGTGGGGAAATATGTGTTCCAAGGTGACTTTGATTCCATTTTTGTCTACATTGGAGGCATCTGACATTGCTGAAAATGTCATGCCAGAAAGCATGAGCGCAACCACACAATCTGATTTCCCAATCACATTGATGATTGGTAAAGCATGAGAGCAATGTTCATTATCCAGAACCTGTGAAAGTGTATTGTCATGGAATTGGTGTACCATAATGATAACATTCTTGAGGCAGCCAAATTTTGCCATGATATTTCACTAATCCTCAAGACATCACTCATACAATTCCTGTATTCTTGGAAATGTGGGAAAACCAATATAAAAAAAGCCAAGTTTGACCAAACATGGATGCATTCTTACCACAGTTGTAGGTTCAGATCTCTTCACACTTCAAAAGGGGTATTTAGGAAACAAAAAGAAGTAGGTACCATCAGGTGGAATAAGAACAATTTTAACGATTACCCAAATAGTAATGTAAACTAAAAACTAAAATCCATGTAGATTAGAATTTATTCTGAACACAGATTGCAGGGTTAATTCTCTATGATGATTGATTTGGAAATGTTCATCATTTTCTTGGCTTAAGGTTTTAATGACACACTTATTTGGTATGTGAATAACCCAAGGATGAGAGAGATTGCCGATACATTTATTTTATGGCAAAAAAACAGATTCCAAAAGATCCCGGTAGGCTTGAATAAACAGGCAAATCTATCAATGAGAAATTTAATAAAGATAACAACCTTAACAAAAATAATATAAAGTTTTATAGCTAAGTAAAAAAAAGTCAAATTAACAAGTGCAGAATGACAACAATTAGACAACACTGTGTATGTATGTGTGTTTGTAAACAAAGACTTTTAGTTAACTAACAGCTCATTATGAATCAGCAGGGGGTTATCTCTGTTAAAGCATCTGATATGATCTTGGGTTAAATTAAATAAAAACATAGTATTTAGAACAAGGGAGGTGAGTGCCCCAATGCAGAACCCACTAGTTAGACTCCATCTGGAATATTATGTACAGATCTAGGTGCCACATATCTTTTTAAAATATTTTTCTTCAATTATATTAAAATTGTTTAAACTTTATTTATTTTTAAAGTTTGAATCAAGTTCTTGCTATCCCTATTTCGCTCCCTTCACCTCTCCCTGAGATGGCAAGCAATATGTATAGTTTGTTACATGTGTAATAATGTAAAATATCTTTCCTTGTTAGTCATTTTGTGAAAGAGAACTCAAACAAACAAAAGAAAAGTAAAGAAATAAAGTGAAATATATATAATGTCTCATTCCTCCTTCAGACTCTATCAGTTCTTTCTTTAGTGGTGGATGATGTTTTTCATCATGATTCTTTGAGGATTTTCCTGGATTACTTTACTGTTAAGAATAGCTAAGTCATTCATAAACATTCATCATACAATATTGCTATTACTTTGTACGATGGTCTGGTTCTGCTCATTTCGCTTTGCATCAGTTTATGCAGGTCTCTACAGGTTTTTCTTAAATTGTCCTTCTTATTTCTTAGAGCACAGTAGTTTTCCATTTTAATCACATACGAGAATTTGTTCAACCATCCCCCAATTGAGGGACATCACTCAGTTTCCAATTCTTTGCCACCACAGAAAGATGCTATGAATATTTTTGTGCAAGTAGACCCTTTTTGCTTTTTAAAAAAATTTCTGTGGGATTTATAGTGGTATTGCTGGATCAAACATTTTAAAGCACAGTTTTAAAACCCTTTGGGCAGAATTCCAAATCACTCTCCAAATAGTTAGATCAGGTCACAACTCCACTATGAATGTATTAGTTTTCATTTCTGGAATATTAGTCAATCTGATAGATGTGAGGTAGTACCTGAGAATTGTTTTAATTTACTTTTCACTAATCAAGAACAATTTAGAGTACTTTTTCATGTGAAAAATATACATATATGTATGTATGTATAGCCTTGATTTCTTCATGTGAAAGCTGCTTATTCATATCCTTAGACCATTAATCATTAGGGAATAATTTATATTCTTATAAATTTGAATCAGTTCTCTCTATATTAGGGAAATGAGGCATTTATCAGAGATACTTGCTGTTAAATTTCCCACCAATTTTCTTATTTTCTTCTAATCTTGGTCACATTGGTTTTGGTTGTGTAAAACCTTTTTAATTTAATATAATCAAAATTCTTCATTTTATATCATAATGCTTTCTACCTCCTGTTTGGTTATAAATTCTTCCCTTATCCATAGATTTGATAGGTACACTATTTTATGATCCTCTAATTTGCTAATGGTAGTGCCCTTTTTGTTTATATCATGCAACCATTTTGACCTTATCATGGCAGAGTGAATGAGATGTTGGTCTGTACCAAGTTTCTGCCATACCTTTTTTCCAGTTTTCTGAGCAATTTTTTTCAATAGTCATTTCTTGCCCTAAAATCTTGAATTTATCAAACACTTAATAACTATGGTCATTTGCTTCTATATATTGTGTAGCTGATCTATTCCATTGATCTACAACTCTGTTTCTTAGTCATTACCACATTGTTTTGATAATTATAGCTTTGTAATACAGTTTAAGATCTGGGACTCCTAAGCCACCTTCTTTCATGTAATTTTCAATGATTCCTTCATGTTCTTGACTTTTTGTTCTTCCAAATGAATTTTAATATTAGGTGCCATATTTCAATATAGGCATGAATAAGATGAAATATGCTCAAAGGAAGCAAAACAGACTGTGATGGAACTCAGGGTCATTTCGTATGGCAACTAGACAAAAGACTTACATATATTTTAGAAAAGGGCATATTTAGAGAGAATATAATAGATGCTTTAAAACATTTGAAAGGCTGTCATAAGAATGAGGAAGTAAACTTATTCTAAGACAGAAGTAGGACTGATGGAAGGAAGTTAGTTGGGGACAGATTTTAAATCAGTATAACGATGAACAAATTTTCTAAAGATTAGATCAATCTGCAAAAAGAGAATGTCCTGCTTTGTACAGTTAAAATAAACAAATATGATTAAGGGACTATTAATGATAAGATTTCCACTAAAATCCCACCTCATCATGGCATGGAGGTTACCCAATATTCTTGAAGACTATTCTATTGGAGAACAAACTGTGTGTAGTTTTTACATGCTTCAAAGTCTTCAAGAATGTTCCTAGTATCTCAGACACTTCCTAGCTCTATGAGTCTGCTTAAGTCACATCCCCATCGCCTAGCCCTTATCACTCTTCTACACTGGAACCAATGCACAATTATGATTCTAAGACAGATGGTAAGAGTTTAAAAAAAGAATGTTCCTAAAAACAGAAAATCAGTGTAGGTAAAAATACAAAAAAAATTTTAGAACTAGGAACTGGTTTTAAACTAGGGTTCTTTAAATAACTTTACAATTTTGTGGTCAAGTAACGAATCTTCTTTGGACTGAAAATAAATTATTTTACTTATTGTCTTTCTTATTAAAATGTAAGTTCCTAGAGGACAAGCCCTGTTCTTCCCCCTTTTTATTCTTAATATTTAGCATGTGTCTGGTAGAAAATAAACATTTAATAACTAATTATAGATTAAGTGAGGTGTACGAAAGTGAAAGAGGTTACTAATTAATTTATGTTGTTTTTAGATGGTCTATAAACATTAATTTAGATATCAGTTATCTAAATTCAAGATCCCTTTCCACTGACCAAAAGGTTGTCATATTAAGTAAGACATTGAATCATATAAATATCGTCATTCTCACTGTAAATAAAACCAGAATATCTAGAAAAGTGCCTTTAAGAGGAATGCTGTGGGGTCAGCTGAGTAGCTCAGTTGATTGAGAACCAGGCCTAGAGACAGGAGGTCCTAGGTTCAAATCTGGCCTCAGACACTTCCCAGCTGTGTGACCCTGGGCAAGTCACTTAACTCCCATTGCCTACCCTTACCACTCTTCTGCCTTGCAACCAATACACAATATTGACTCTGAAACGGAAGGTAAGGGATTAAAAAAAAAGAAAGAAAGAAATATTGTATCACAGCTCCTTTATGGAGAGTCAAATGAATGAGTCAGTGGAATTGTTTTTATGGTACTCAAAAAGACAATAAGAATTTCTGTTTCTTGAAACATTTGATCATCTCACTTTTGTAATGTATATGATAAGAATTATCAAAAAGATCACCATCGAGATAGTATCATTTTTGAATCATGTGCCATTGAACATAAGGTGATAGAATCCATGAAACAAGAATAAGAGGTATAGGAGGGCAGATGATTATTTCTCTTTTGCCTTGAATGACCTATAGGTTAGGAAAATACATGTCCACAGAGTATGTTCCTGTTTTCCAACTATATCTTCACAATCATTAAAAAAAAGCAAAACATGTTGACTAAAGAACAAAGAGAACTAGGACAGGGGTCCAAAGTATTGGATTATACCAAATTTAGGAGAAAAAAAAAGAGGGATAAGAATCCAGCTGGAGTCAGTCCTGTACCTCTAGAAGTAACTTTGGAAAGGGACCAAAGCTGATGAAAAATAAATTACCTCAGGAAGTAGAAGTCTGAGATACATTTTTGAAGTTTATTCCTGGGCATATTACAATCATATGACACAACTTGTTTAGCTATTCCTTAATTGATGAACATACCCTTGATTTCTAATCCTTTGCCACAAAAAGAACTGCTATAAATACTTTTTTGTACATAAAAAGTATTTTCCTTTTCCTTTGATCTCTTTGGAATGTAGACCTAGTAGTGGTGTTTCTAGGTCAAAGGGTGGCGCAGTTTTATAGTCTTTTGAGTATATCTTCCAAATTTTTCTCCAGAATAATTGGACCACCTTTTTATTCAACCAATAGTTCTTTATAATACTATAATTATATAAAAACTATTTCCCTCATCCTCTCCAGCATTTATCATTTTTGATAGCTGTGAGTGGTACCTCAGAGTTGTTTTAATTTTCTTTTCTCTAATCAATAATGATTTACAGCATTTTTCATATGACTATAAATAGCTTTGATTTCTTATACCAAAAACTGCCTTTTTGTAGCCTTTGACCATTCATCAATTGAGGAATTTTTTTTAACAGATTCGACTCAGACTTTACAGATTTGAGAAAAAAGACCTTTATCAGAGAAACATGATTTTTTTTATTATTACACCATTGTCTCTAATATCTTTTAGTAATATATAGTTCCCCTGATTATCTCTTTTAAAGAAGTCTATTTTTCCTTTTGCTTTGCCAAAGATCATGATTGCAACCTCTGAATTTTTTACTTCAGGTGAATCATATTAGGATCTGCCCTAGACCTTTCACCCTAAGTGTATCTTTCTGTCTCTAGTGTGTCTCTTGTAAAAAGAATGTTGCCATATTTGGATTGTGTAATCCATTTTGCTATCTTCTTACATTTTTCAGGCAAGATCATTCCATTAATATTCACAGCTATAATTGTGAATTTTTGATTTCCAGCCATCTAGTCTTCTATTTCTTCTTCTTTCTCTCTCCTTTTATCCTGTTTCTACTCAAAGATATATATTGCTTCCAACCACTGACTCCCTGAATCTGCCTTCCATTTTATGATATCCTCCCTTTTTTGTTAAATCCCTTTCACCTCCTATTTCCCTGTTGAGTAAGGTAGATTTCTATTTCAAACGTTTATAAGTATTCATCTCTTTTTTAATTAATTCTATTGAGAGTGAGGCACAAGCATTGCCAACCAACTCTCCACCCCCCATTTTCCCTTCCACTGTAAAATCTTTTCTGTCTACCTCTTGTATGTGAGAAAATTTTCTCATTCTACTTCTCTCTTCTCCTTTCTCCTACTTCATCCCTTTTTTTCATCCCTTCATTTCTTTTTCAAGATCATTCCAACAAAAGTTGACTCAAAACCATGCCCTCTTTCAACTTAAATTTCTTTTAAGTGCCTAAGTAAAGATAAAGTTTTTAGGAGTTACATGAATCATCTTTCCCTAGAATGATGTAAACATTACTTTTAAAATTTTAATTATTATTTGAAATGTTTACAAATTCAAACAAAACAAGAATTTACATGTCATGAAAAAGAAGATATTACTCAAATGAAATCATAGATTGCCTATATGTTTAACTTACTTTTATTCAAATCTACCTAATAAATCCCATCCACTAGTATCCCAACCCATTCCCACCTCCCTGCATCACATGGGATATAATCAGGGAGGATAACATGTTCATATAAATTATCTTTTATGTTTTGTCTTTCTGGAGGTAACATTCTCACTTTATTTGCTAGGGCTAGTTCTATGGCCTTGTATTAAGTTCTCCTGGTTCTACTCATTTTACTGTTCATTTTCTCTTAATGCTTTCCAGGTTTGTTTGCTTTTTTAATCAGTTTGTTCATCGTTTATTATGGTGCAGTAGTATTCCATCACAATATAAACCACAGTTTGGTTATCTGTTCCCCAGTTGATGGGAAGCTCCTCAGTTTCCAATTCTTTGCCACTACAAATAGAGATGCTATAAATATTTTGGAACATATGATTTCTTTTCCTCTTTTTTTTTTCTCCTTGGGAAACAGAGCCAGCAAAGTTATTGCTAAGGCTAAGAGTATATACAGTTTCATAATTCTCTGGGTGTAATTCCAAATTGTTCTCCAAAATGTTTGGATCAGTTCACAGCTCAACCAAAACTGCATTGTGTCCCTATCTTTCCTCATCCTCCCCAACATTTTCTACTTTGCCCTTTTGTCATATTAGCCAGTCTGGTAGATGTGAGCTGATATTTCAAATTTTTTTGTTTGCATTTCTCTAATCATATACCTATGAATATTTCTTCATCTGAAAATTTTCTATTCATAGCTTTTGCCCAGTCATCAATTTGAGGAGAGCTCTCATTCTTTTAAATTTGACAAAGTTCACTATATATTTTAGACATGAGACCTCTATCTGAAGGGCTGTCTATTAAATTTTCCCCTAATTTTCTGTTTTCCTTCTAATTTTGGCAGCATTTATTTTATTTGTACAAAAATTTTCACTTTAGTGTACTCAAAAAAAATTCATTTTATATTTCACAATGCTGTGCATCTCTTGTTGACTCATAAATTCCTTTCCTATCCATTTTCCTTCTTGGTCGTATTAGCCACTCTGATAGGTGTGAGACATCTCAGAAATGTCTTAATTTTCATTTCTCTAATCCAGTGATGGGCAAACTTTTTAAACAGGGGTCCAAAGGAAAGGAAATGCTCACTTTTCAGTCTGTTTCTAAGGCAACTCTTTCTAAGTTTCATTGTATTGTATCCTACTCATTGTATTTGTCAGATTAGGAATAATGTTGTGGGGCTGCATTCTGGTCCACAGGCCATAGTTTGCCCATCACTGCTCTAATCAAAAGTAATTCTGAACTTTTCCTCAAATACTTATAAAAATTTTTATTTCTTCATCTGAGAATTATGTATTCATATCTCTTGTGCATTAATCAACTAGGGAATACTTCATATTCTTATAAATTTGATTTAATTACATATTTTAATGAAATGAAGCCTTTATAAGGACACTTGCTATAATTGTTTTTTCTACAATTTGTAGTTTCCTTTCTAATCTTGGTTACATTGATTTTAGATTTGTATAGAAACTTTTAAAATTTAATGTAATCAGAATTATCCATTTTATTTTTCGTAATGTTCTCTATGTCTTTTGGTTATAAATTCTTCCCTTATACATAAGTCCAACAGGTACATTTTTTTTTCATGTGCCCCAAATTTGTTTGTAGTATTCCCCTATCTTTCTAGAACAGGAATTCATTTTGAACTTAACTTGGTGTATGCTGTGAGAAGTTGGTCTATGCCTCATTTCTGCCAGATTGTTTTCCAGTTTTCCCAGCAATTTTGTCAAATAGTGAATTCTTCCACCAATAGCTTGGATCTTTAGGTTATCAAACACTATGGCCATTAACTACTGTGGGTCAATTTCCTGAATTATTCTATTGATCCACTATTCTATTTCTTAGTCAGAAACAGATGATTACCACTTTATAGTATAGCTTGAGATCTAGAATGGCTAGGCCTTCTTCCTTCATATTTTTTCATTAATTCCCTTGATAATCTTGACCATTTCTTCTTACAGATAAATTTTATTATTTTTCTGGTTATAAGAAATAATTTTTGGGTATTTTGATTGATGTGACACTGAATAGGTAAATTAATTTAGGAAGGATTTCCATTTTTAATAATTTGACTCAGTCTATCCACAATTAATATTTTGTAATTGTTTAGGTCAGATGTTATTTGTGTGAAAATTATTTTGTAATTGTGTTCATATAGTTTCTGGGTTTATTTTGGTAAGTATACTCCAAGGTATTTTGTATTGTTCATAGTTATTTCAAATGGAATTTCCGTTTCTAGCTCTTGCTATTGAATTTGGTAAATAGAAATGCTAATGATTTATATGGGTTTATTTTGTATCCTGCAACTTTTCTAAAGTTGTTAATTATTTCTATTAGCTTTTCTTTAATTATTTGGTGTTCTCTATGTATATCATCATACCACCTTTTGTTTCTTCATTCCCTATTCTAATTTAATGAATATTAATTTCTTTTTTCTGCTCTTATTGCTATGGCTAGCATTTCTAATATAATATTAAATAGTACTGGTGATAACAGTCATCTTTGCTTCATCCCTCATCTTATTGTGAGGGATTCTAGTTTATTGCCATTACAGATAATGCCTGTGGATAGTTTTAAATAGATGACCTTAAAAATAATTAATTAAATAGATGGATGTTCTTTATCACTCTTTTTATTCCAGTGTTTTCTAATAGTTTTATAAGGAATGAGCATA
The DNA here is from genome assembly GCF_016433145.1 of Gracilinanus agilis. Taxonomy (NCBI): domain Eukaryota; kingdom Metazoa; phylum Chordata; class Mammalia; order Didelphimorphia; family Didelphidae; genus Gracilinanus; species Gracilinanus agilis. Next base: position 160,682,103 of record NC_058132.1, read on the forward strand.
GAATTTTATCAAAGGCTTTTTCTGCATCTACTTAGATAATCAGATAGTTCTGTTGGTTTTGTTATTGATATGATCAGTTATGCTGATGATTTTCCTAATACTGAACCATCCCTGTATCCCTGGTATAAAACTCACCTAGTCCTGGTGTATGATCTTTGTGATATAATGCTGTAATCTCCTCATTAGTATTTTATTTAAAACTTAGCATCAAAATTCATAAGGGAGATGGATCTATAGTTTTCTCTATTTCACTTTTTTCTGGTTTAGACCTTAGTATCATATTTGTGTCATAAATGGAATTGAGAAGAATTCCTTCTTCTTCTATTTTTACAAATAGTTTATTTAATATTGGAGTTAACTGTTCTTTGTTGAATTCACTTGTGAATCTATCCAGCCTTGGGGCCTTTTCCAGAAGGAACTCTTTGATTGTTTGATTTATTTTTCTATGATGGGGTTGTTTAAGTATTCTATTTTTCTTTTTGTTAATCTGGGTGAATTCTCCCCAGTGTGCATTCTGTAGGCACCCCCTGATGTTACATACTCACTGAGTGACTTTCTCCTTTCACTCCAAAGAGATATATTCTTCCAGCTTTGTTTTTTGGGTGGCACATTTTTTCTTTGTGTGTGTGTGTGTGTGTGTGTTTAGTGGGTTTAGGTGAGCTGAGCATTCCTAACTCCACTATTTTAGCTCTCAGTATGCCTTAACATCTCTTTTCATTATTTCTTGATGTCTCCTTTATCTAATTATTAGCTTCCAATTGCCCGGTTCTAATTTTTAAATATTCTTCTTCATTATCATCTTATTGATTTTTTGGTTCTCTTTTTTAATTTGTCCAGTTCTGCTTTTAAAGGACTTCTTTTCTTCAGTGAAATTTTTGTGTCTCTTATCAGCAAGCTAACCTTTTAAATTGTTATCTTCTTCAGTAATTTTTTGCCTCTTTTCATTAGTTAATTCTCTTTTCATTATTGTCTTACATTTCTCTCATTTCTCTTCCCAATTTTTTCCACTACCATGCATCTCTTTTTTAAATGTACATCTCCTCCAACATTTGTCATTTTTGAAAGATGTTCCTTTTTTAAAACTCTTACCTTCCATCTTGGAGTCAATATGTTGTATTGGTTCCAAGGCAGAAGAGTGGTAAGGGTTAATCAATGGGGGTTAAGTGATGTGCCAAAGATCACACAGCTAAGAAGTGTCTAAAACCAGATATGAACTCAGGACCTCCCATCTTTAGACCTGGCTTTCAATCCACTGAGCCACCCAGCTGCCCCCAAAAGAAGTTTCTCAAAGCTGGAGTGACTAGAAAAAGGACTCCTGAGAAGGTAATGCTTGATCTGAGCCCTAAAGGAAATCAAGAATTTTAAAAGTTAGGAGGCATGGTATTATTCTTGTTGCTTGCCATGTTTTCAAAGAGAACCAATGATATCACAAAGTGATTTCTTAACTTTCATATACATTGGACTTAAGTGAGACAGCGTTGCACAAAGTCATCAGTCTCACTCTTCTTCAGAGTTATTAAAGTCCATTGGGAAGACCAAAGTCAATACAATTGGCAATGTTCCATGATGCAGTAGATGACCTTGTGCCCTTTGATGTCTGATCAAGTACTAGCTGCTCCACAGCACCTGCTTTAGCCATCTTTATGGCCAGTGGAATAAATTATTCTCATCTGACCATTTCACTAAGGGAAGACTTCAAATGTTTGGGGTAGATATTCCCCCTATTCATGGATGGATTTGAGACCTGTTGGTTACCCTCATCCTGATTTAGCCCATCTACTGGAATCGTTTTATCAGGGAGCATGCTACAGCTGCTTGGAGCCACAAGTGAAAGGGACAGGTGGGCATAAAAATGCATGAGAAAAGCCCCTGAAAGGGTCTCAGCAAGACCTCACACCAGTAGAGCTAGTCCTTTCTGCAGACCCATACAAAGAGTATTATAGGTATGGGGGAAGTAATACAATGTAAAAACATGACAATAGGATATGGAACATCATGAGTCAAGAACAACACATAGCCTAGTATGACTGGATATAGAATATGGTGGAGGGAACAGTGGGCTAAAAACACTAGAAATCAGGAAAAATCCAGGTTGTAAACAACTTTGAATGCCAAGAAGAGATATTTATATTTGATCCAAGGGGCAGTAGAGAATCCTTGCAGCTTACTGAAAAGAGGAATACCATGGTCAGATGTATGTATTATAGAAATCGCTTTTAAATTTGTCTATAGGATGAATCAGAATGGGAAGAGTTGAGGACAGTAGTCCAATTAGGATGCTATTCAAATGGTTCAGAGGAGTGGTACCAGTATCCAGATGGCTTTTTCAACACATTTATTTGAGAAGGGAAGAAAGATAGCATGATAGTTGGCAAGACATAAAAGGACCTAATGGGTTTTTTGTTTTGTTTTGTTTCTTAAGGATGGAGAAGACATTGAAAATTTGCTAGAGAGAATAGGATCAATGATTTATGTAGAGGGGTCTCAATTTGGCAAACAGACTAATTCATCATCAGAGACAGGAGTAAAAGAGATAGTTGGGAATCATGTCAGAGAGATTTAAGATTAAAGGGAGTGAGAAGAAGTTCTTAGAAAACAAGTTATTTTTTCAGTGAAGTCAAAGTCTCAAAATAGATTAGTGAAGGGGGTGTCAACATGATTGGTTGAAGGATAACTGAACTAGGGGCTCAGGAACAGCAGATATCAAACAGTTTAAAACATTCACCAATTAGCCAATATTGGGAAATAGACATAAAAAGAGGGGGAAAATAGTTGAGGATCTAAACAGAATTTTGTTTCCCAAACTAGATACTATATAACTTTGGCCAGTACTGAATGAAAATTATAAAAAGTTTACATTTTTAGTGACCTAACACTTGATTAGACAGAGGAGCCTGTAGGAGAATTTGGAACTGCTGTTTTTGAGAGAACCTTTGCTTAATTTTTTCTATATTTTACTTTTCCTCAATTACATGTAAATTAACAATCATATATAAAAAACTGAGTTCTAAATTCACTATATCCTATCTTCATAGTTCCATTACTCTTCCCACCCTTAGAGGGTAAGCAATCTAATATTGATTTTACATGTGCAATCATTGTTCATGTTAGTCATTTTGTGTAAGAAGAGGACAAGAAGAAGAAAGAAGGAAGATAGAGGGAGAGAAA
>NC_058132.1:160690235-160710155 GCF_016433145.1 Gracilinanus agilis
TTTTTTATTCAAACTTTTTCATTTTTTTATTCAACCTATATATAAAATCCCTTTTTAACTTTCACATTAAAAATTTTTGAGTTCCATATTCTTTCTTCCTTCCTTCCTTCCTCTCCCTTATCTCTGAGATAGCATGGAATTATGTATAGATTATAGATGGGCAATTATGATCAAGGAACTCATATTCTAATGGGGGTGGGAAACACCTATCTTAGAGAAGCTTTAATCTGCAGGGAAGACTGAAAAAGGGCCTGGTGATCCTTAAGGCATAGTGCAAGAAAAGAGATGGGAGGTAATACATCTTCTTTAATGTCATTTTCATTAATAAGACCATATCAATTTCTGATGAACTATTTGAGGATGTCAAGGACTTTAGTAAGAACTTTCTTTTTTAGAATCTTTAATAAAAGTCTTGGCTGCTGCGTAGGTAAAAGTAGAGAAGCCATTGCTAAGATCTTATTTCTATAAGAGTTATTAGAAGCAGAACTAGGAACATAAACAAAAAGAACATGTATTCCTGGGAAACTTGAGTTTACCTGCCTATTTGTTCCAGCTGTTTGGAAGCTATTCTTAATGACATTGTTTATGATATAGTTTCAAAGGCTACAGGAACCAAAGGGGAAAGACAGGCTCTTCAGATATCCTTCAATATAGGGTCCCCAGTCATTTCCATTGAGATTTGAAGGAAGGTGGTGGACAAATTGGTTTGAACCCCTTCTCACATGCATCCTTGTCTCTTCCTCAGCTGCTTCTTCCTGATCTGTAAATGACAGTTAGTCAGTGTTTTGGGTTGGTCTTAGTGATAGTGATGTCAGGATCTTCTTCCACAAGCGTTAGGTAGGTTAGAAGCAAAATATTTATTTGGGGAACAGTGTAGGAAATGTCCATGACCTTTTAATTTTGTTTGTAAGTCAGTCAACTCTTGTTTATTAAGCCAGGCCCTGGGCTACATGTCAAGGACACAAAGAAAAGCAAAAATAAATAAACAAACAAACGAATGAACGAATAAATAAATGAATGATGATCCTTGCTTTCTAGGAGCTCATAGTCCAATGAAAAGAGATAATATTTAAATAGCTATGCATAAATAAGAAGTATACAGTACTAAAGGAGGGTAGCCTCAGAGAGAAGGCATTCAGATTAAAGAGTAGGAAAGCTTTTTTTATAGACAGAGAAATTCTAGCTGAGAATTAGGGAAAGTAAGGAAAAGCAAGGGGTAGAGATGAGGCGTGGAAGTGTTCCAGGCATGGGGGACAGACAATGAAAATACTAAGAGTGAGGAGATTGAATCCCATGTACCAGGAGTAAGGAGGAGGCTAGTGTTACTGGATAGCCGAGTACATGGAGGGGAATAAGGTGTAAGAAATGTGGAAAGGCAGGAAGGAACCAGGTGATGAAGGACTTGAAGCCAAATTAGAGATTTTTTTTATTATTCTAGAAATAATAAGTCATTGGAGTTTATTGAATGGGGGAGGCAATATGATGAGAACTGTGATTTAGAATGATCAGTTTGGCAATAGAGAAAAGAGGATGTATTGGAATAGGGAAAAAAACATAAGACAGGAAAAGCAAGCAAAAGTCTATTGCAATTGTGCAGGTTCAATGGGATGAAGGTTTACATCAAGGTTATTTTCTGTGTCAGGGAAGAGAAGAGAGCACATGCAAGAGATATTATAAAGTTATAAACAGCCATACGTGACAACTGATTGGATAGGAGTAGAGGTGAAAGAAAGAAGGGTAGATGTTAAAGATGACCCCTAGATTATAAGCCTGAGTGATTGAAAGGATAGCGGTACCCTCATTAGTAATAGGGTACTTAAAAAAGAAATGGTAGTTTTAAAGAAAAGATAGTGAGTTTTTGGATATGTTAGATATAAGATGTCTATGGAATATCCAATTTTAAATATCCAATAGTTAGAGATGTGAGACTGGAGACCAGGAGAAAGCCTAGGGCTAAACATTGATTTTAGGGTCATGTATACGGAAGACAAATTAATTCATAGGAACTAATGAAATAGGCAAATGAAAGAAAAGGAGAGAAGAGAGTTCGACAGAGCCCTGAGATACACTAATAGAGTTAGGGATGTATTTATGTCTATACTGTACAAAGTTCCAGAAGCTATGAAATTTTTTTCCTGCCAATGTGGATTAATACTTGATTTGCAATTTGTAGTTTTACTGATTGCTTGGGAGCATCAGGAAGTTAAGTGACTTGCTCCAGTTCACAGAGAACTAGTATGTTTCAGAGACAGGACTTGAATCTGAAACTCCCTGATTTTAAGGCTGATTCTTTATGCATCGTGCTATACAGACTCTCATGAATACTATGATTTCTTTACAATATATGAAAAACTGTTATCAAGGAGGTCATTGCCTCTACTTGCCCCTTCAAACAAATGGACTGTAGTCTTCATTTTCAAAGAACTATTGCAGAATATCTCCAATAGTTCTGTGCTCTACTTATGCTCACTAGGTTCTAATTTTTCAACACACCCCAATATGATTCTACTACCTCTACTCAAATTCTTGTCATAAAGCTCACCAAAAGCCTTTTCCATCAGTAAGCACAATAGTCTTTCTTCAGTCTTCATCTTTCTTGTCCTATACACTGTATTTTACAGTGGTCACCATCCCTTCCTTAAAACTCTTCTCAATTGCTTTTTATGATTCTTTGCTCATTTATTTCTCTTCTTGTCTCTTCCAATTCACTGATTTTCTTCTTCATTCTAAGCCTTACATTTTGGTATATTTAAGAGTTCTACTCCAAACCCTGATTTTTCTAAATATCCTTTTAAAGATCTTATCTATTTATGTAGTTTTTAAATATGCTGCCTCTGTCGAATCAAAAAAAAATTGTCCCCTAAGTTCAATCTTTATTTTGAGCCCAAGACTTTCATTCTAACTATCCCTTTTATATATCCACCATCCTGGTTTAGACATTTAACACCTCTTAGTTGGATGAGTGTAATAGACTTCTTATTGGTTTCCTTATCACCAGGCTCCTCTGCAATCCATCCTTTGCTCAGCTGCCAAAACAGTTTTCCTAAGGAATAGTTCTGACTAAGCTACTCTCCCATTCAAAATTTTCAGGTGTTCCTATTATCAGCAGAACAAAATTCAGACTCCTTACCTTGATATGTAAGGTCATTTGCAATCTGACTACATCTATTTCTCCATCTTTCTTTCACATCACTTCCTTTCACAAAATTTGTGTCTGCACAAACTGAGGTATTTGCTCTTCCCCAAACTCCTTTTGCCATTTTTTGCCCTTTACATTCTGAATACACTTTCCTCATCCTTGTCTCTCAGGGTGCTTTTCTGCTTTTTAAGGTTCAAATAATGTGCCACCCCTTCTATGTATGGCCCCTCAAGCTATGGATACTTTTCTTTATCAAATATGCCTGGAGCACTTTTTATGATCATTTCTTTGCTACTTTTATTCCTTTCTAGAATTACACTCATCTGTAAAGATAAAATATATATTCCCAGGAGAAAATTAGACTCTTTCATGGCCAAGAGAGTTTCTTTTTTAGATGTGTATCTCCATTTTCTAGTATGTAACAAGATATTTAGTTCAAGACTTGTTGTTGAATTGAATCATTAATCACTTTCTCCATTGCCCTCCCTTACATGAATCCCAAGTCCTATTAATTCTGTTAAGGGAAGATTGCTGATGTCTGGACCCTTCTTTCAATTCCTACTGCTATGCTAGGTTAAACCCTCATTAACTTTAATCAGATCATTCAATGTCTAGTCTCTTGCTCAGAATTATAGAACCTTATGGTCAGAGACTTCAGAGAATACATTTCAACATTTTTTTTAATTTTATGACATTTCCATTTCTCATCTGTTATTAGTTAATGTGTTGTTTATACTTAGTAAAGCTACCTAACTGATTTTAGTGTCTTTTGGTTGTTGTTGTTCAGTTATTTCAGTCATGTACAACTCTTTGTGACCTCATGTTAATGTTTTCTTGGCAAGGAGACTGAAGTGGTCTGCCATTTCCCTCTCCAGCTCATTTTCAGATGAGGAACTGTGGCAAAGAGAGTTAAATGACTTGCCCAAGATCATATATCTAGTAATTGTCTGAGGCTAGATTTGAACTTGAGTCTTCTTGATTCCAGACCCAGGACTCTATCCACTGTACCATCTAGGGCCTTAAAAGTTATTTTTTGGGCAAGTTAAAACTTTCTAGTTCCAATCACTCGATTTGAGGTTAGAATAGAAGAGAATTCTAGTCACTGGGAAGTCACTCTTACCTAATAATAATAACTCATACTTATATTGTACTTTTTATTTATACAGGACATTACTCACAACAACCTTATAAAAGAACAGTGTAAGAAGTATACCCATTTTTAGAAATATACCTTGCATTTGGATAAGTGATATGAGTTGCCCAGGGTCAGTTAATTAGTGAATGTCATGGCAAGCAATCGAACTCTGTACTACTGATGATTTCAATTCCAGGGAGTTTTGTCCTATATGATGCATTCCTGGAGTCCTCTAATACATAAGCTGTACAAATATGTATATTCATATGAACTAACATATCCAAATTATTCCTTAGAAGATTGATGAGAGCATCTCAACAACAAACATCCCTAAATTAGAATATCAGCAATTTCCTTATGTTTCTCCTTCATGAGAAGAAGTAAGGACAATATGGACTCCCTAAATGTTTTCATTCCTTAAAGTTTCTTTGTGACATGATGTAATTCCTCCAGTATTTCTGCAGGAACTAACCAAGAAAAGTACCTGAATCCTCATGACATAGGAAAAATTCAAGTCCCATAAAATGGAGGGCTTGGGAAACCAGGAATTAAGAATAAAAGCTAAATCTGTAATTTTGTTCACTTTAGGTAACTCTCCTACCAATGCAGTACAGACCCTTCTCTGCAACTTATAGTATTAGAGTGCCTAAAGCAATTTGATTTAAATAAATTGCACAGGGTCATAAAATTATGATTTAAACCCGTCTTCCTAACTTCCAGGCCAGCACTAACCACCATGTCACATCCTCTCTGCAATAGAAGTTAATTCCAGGTTTACAATATTCCAGCCTAGGGTATGAAGTTCCCCTTCTTCTGCTGCACTTTTCTCTTGGGATCTTGAAGCAGGCTAAATACTTTCCTGACAGAGCCAATTCCATTCTTACTCCATTGGAAGAAGTATTTTCGGCCTTTTAGGACCTGCTACCTATTGTTGTGGATAAAAGTGGGGGTACACTAAAGTTCAGGGGTAATCTCTTTCCCCTGCTGAGTGACAGGGGTAAAAGGTGATTGAGGTAATAGGAGAGGAATGAAAGAGATGGCTGAATTTAGGGAGGAATGGACAAGTTGGTATTAGGATGGTAAAGGTACAGGGTGAGGTGTTCAGGAGAGATAGCTGACACAGACCAGAAACCCAGGCTAGAGACAAAGGATATTGGGTAATAGGCTGAACCCTTTCAGGCAGGAAAGGTGCTTTTACAGACACAAGGAACAGGGCCAGACAGAAGTGGTTTGAATCTGACTTGAGGGCTTTCTTGTCAATTTCCCAAGTCCTCAAAGGAGGAATCACAAGGCTCCTCCATGTCAGTGAAACTGAAGGGATTCAGAAGGAAGCATTGGGCAACTACTTCCTCCCAAGATGGATGCCTCCAGTTTCCCTCAGAAAATAAAGAGAATTATTCCTTTCCCTTCACCCTTGCCTTATTTCTTCAATACAAAGATTCTCCAGGGCGTTTGATTAGGTAATCAAGGGTTTTATTAATGTTTCAGGATTGGTCTCAATGAGAGAGGGGTTCAGGGTTTCTGGCAACTGCTATGGAGAAACTCAAGATGGGGGAGGGTCACAGGAATGGGTTAGACTGCTCTCTCAACCTGGGAAGATTTGGCTGCTTTTAAAGTAGAGGGTATACTAAAGGGATAGTTTGAATTCAAGGATGTCCTACTTGCCTATTGGGGAAAACTAAACCCACAAAGTCTTTTCACTAAATGCCCAAAAGCCACCCTGTCTCTCAGAGCCCTGGGAAAACAGGCAGGAAAGGCAGGGAAATAATATGGAGAAGGTCAGGGAGAGGTCCAGAGAAATTAGCCAGGTACAAATTATCCAAAGACAAGGCACAGGCCAAAGCAAACTGAAAGCCAAAATAGAGTTCTGGTTGATCCTTCCATTCTGTTCAACCATCAGGGACCAACTCAACTCTCTCAGAATTATAAGGTTTCCAACTGCCAGAAATTTTCCGTTGGCCCCCTGCAAGAGCAAAACCCTCTCTTGCAAGTTTTGCATTACACTAACTGCCTGTAGAGAAGAATCATAATACATTCAAGAATCATGGACATACTTCTCTTGAGCCACGCTTCTAAGACAAACTCAAGCCCTGAGATTTAACACAATAACTTGAATGTGTTAATGAATATAGGGACCTTCCCTTCTCTGGAAGGCAGTTAGTTTTGTCTTTGATACAGAATCCTGAGTGTCTCTCAAAGTGTGTATTCAGATCTTCTTTAGGTAAGTTTTGCATTCAACAGGACCCTTCAACTCAAAACTCCTTTTGCATCTTTTCTATCTCAGGACCCATGATTCCCTTTAGATTCCATGACTGAATTAGGAAAGAGTAGTCTCACTAACAGCCTCAAACTTAATCCAGATTTCTAAACATTTGGTTAATGCTGGCCCTGTGCATTTCTCTACTGGTTTTCTCCCATGGGGCTTAATGAATAGATAAAACTCAATATCCCCAACTACGTTTAAGTGTCCCTCTGGTAGCTGCTTAGGGAAACACATCTATCTTTTCAGCCACCTGGGATTGCTGAGTACCCTGTGGTGATGGAATGCAATTTATCTAATAATGCAAGCGACCAATAATGAAAACCAACAGACTTTGGGAGTGAGGAGAAGATAGGAGGATAGGAGAGCTAGAGGGGGGAAAAATCTAAAGAAACATCTACAAAATGATTTGTAGAGAAGTTAGATAACTATAAAAAAGAAAGCTAGAGTTCAGGGAAAAGATGAAAGAATAAGAATCATTATGATGACAAGGAATGGAATAACAAAGAACAAAAGGCTAATATCACAGCACAGAAACTCAGCTAAGAGACAAAGAAGAACTTCTTTGGAAGTTGTGAGACTGGAAATTGTCAGAACTTATTGTAACTTACTGTAGTTTGTTTGTTAACAAAAGAATTAAGGGTATCTTTTCCCCTAAAATTCTTTAAAAATTATACAGACACCTATCAATATTGAAGATTTTATGAGCAGAATTTTCTTTGCCTAGAGACAAAAATATGTATAAAATGACAAAATTACATGTATAAGAAATCAGGGCTACAAAACTGCATTGTCTTCTTGTAGTCCAAATTCTCATAAATAGAATTCTTTTCAGGAAAAGACTATCATTGTGGAGGAAATTAAAGCTTGAAAAAGCACTTTTTTTTCCTTTGGATTTTAAAGTCCTCATTGGGTTCCACAGCCTTTAGGATTGAAAGCCGCCCCTCAACATCTTCAGAAGAACCAATGAACTTAAAGTATGCAACATGCTTTAAAATATCATTCATAAAGGTTCAGGCTTCCTCTTTAATGCTATTCTTTTTAAAAATGCCTTTGTATTTTTGGTAGTGGTGGTGATGATGTATATGTATGTGTATCATGTATGTCTTTTAATGGAAAAACATAGGCAGAAATGAGTTTTGGAAAAAAAAACAAAGTAAAATATGAGTATTGATTAACATATTGAAATATTGTTATCTCAATACTGTTTGTTTGCTTCTCTACTTCTCTTTTTAACTTATTCCAAATTATTCAGTTGTTTATTAGGTATTGGAAATTTTTAAAGTGTCTAATATCACTTAAAAAAAACTTAATTCCAGAATTTCCATCATTTTTATTTCATAGCATACTGACTCTGGCTTTACATTTTCCTTTCACCACATGTCTTCCCTGTTAATCAAGAGTAGATACCAAGGTCTCTCTTTACTTGCAATATTGTCTATTTGGCCTTTGTTAATATCTGGGAAGACTGAGAATGCTGCATTTACTACCTTGTGTCTTCCTACTCTTTTCCTTCTAGAGCACTATAAAGGCTCTAAGTCACTGTGAGAAAGAAGTAGGGAAAAGGAATTATGTTTTCCCCATAAAAGCAACTTTCCCTCCAGACTCTTGAAAATGGCAGCAATTTGTTTTTTTCCATCTCACCCTTGCAAGTGAGTACATGTGCACCCTTTCCCCACCTCCTACTGGCAGCTCAGTGAAGATAAGCAAGCAAGTCAAGCTTAATGACCTTCACACCTCTCTCCTTTCCAATCCATCCTGCCAAAGTGAATTTCCTAAAGCACAGTACTGACTGTGTCAATCCCTTACTAAATAAATTCCATCACCTTCCTGTTACTTTCTGGGTCAAATACAAATCCCTCTGTTTGGCATTTAAAGCCCTTTAGAACCTGGTTCCAAACCACCTTTCTAATCTTATTATATATTATCCCCTGTCACCCACTCCACATAAAGTCAAAATGCTTTTCTTGTTGCTCCTCAAAAACTACACTTCATCAACCATCCCTGTGTCTTCACAAAGTAGGGTTCGAGTGTTTGGAATTTCTAGTTTTTCTCAAAATTCAGTTCAAGTGCCAGAATCTAAAAGAGGCCTCTCCTGATCTACTCAGTTACTACTACCTACTACTGCACTAACTTATAATCATGTATTCATTTGGGGTATGTGGTACATATATACATATGCATTGTTCAGTCATTAAGTCTTGTCCTACTCTCTGTGACCCTGTGGACCATGCTATGCCAATACTGCCTGTGGGGTTTTCTCAACAAAGATACTGGAGTGGTTTGCCATTTCCTTTCCATTGCTTTGAAACCAACAGAAGTTTAGTGACTTGCCTAAGTCTATCCAGCTAGTATATGTCTGAGGTTAGGATCTGAACTCAGGTATTCCTAATTCTAGACCCAGAATTCTTTCCACTGAGCCACCTGAAAGGTTTTAGCTCAAGAACTAACTTTTTCAGTTCTTGATGTAGCAAAACCTTGAGACTGGAAAGTATTTTGGAAGTCATTTAGTACCGCCTCCTCATTTTAGACTTAAGTTGTGGAACAGTAAAGTGTTTTGTGATAAGGTCTCACTACTAGCTAATGACAGAGCCAAAGAATAAAATGCCAGTCTCCTGAATTCTTCCTCAGTCTTTTTTTTCCAATACCATATTTATGAGAATAATGACTACTGATATCCTGACAAAAATGGTATTTATTAAAATACTATCTAAATATGATTCTCAGTTATATCCCATACAAAACTAAATAAGAAAAAAAAATCTAAGCCCTCTATGGCCTCTCTAATAATGTATTTTACCATCTCCTCAATTCTGTGTTTGACTCTCTAGAGTATAACCAAATATAATTCCAGAGGACTAATCATGAAACATGCTACCCATCTTCTTACAGAGAGGACATCTGTACATGTATACCAGTGTACATGGTAATTACACATATACACATGTAATAAACCAATGGGGGAAGAAATCATATTCATGGAAAAGGCAGTAAGATTTTGTGATTTCTAAAGTTCTAACTGTATCCAAGTTTGATCATTTGTTTAAAGAATGTTTTCTTTTATATCAAGTTTGAGGATTAATTCTCAGAAGGCAGTATCCTGGTTTTTACTTTCTTCTCTCTCTCTCTCTCTCTCTCTCTCTCTCTCTCTCTCTCTCTCTCTCTCTCCCAAGCACCTGGGACAGGGTGTGTGTGTATGTGAAGGCTCATTATATATTAAGCATATAACAAATTTTTAAATAAATGATCTTTGATTGATTGATCCTTCCAACTCTGACACTGGAAAGGAACATAATCCATGCCCCTGATTGAGCAGCAAATTAAAAGGAGAGTTTACAATAAGGGAGAAGAAATGGTAAATGGAGGTAGATAGGAAAGGGTTTTAAGAAAGGCATGAAGGAATGGGATCTGAGTGAAGAAAGCCACAAAGAAGGGAAGAGGCAGTGAGGAAAACAAGATGCCAGTGCAATACAAGAAACCACATAAAAATAGAGAAAGAAGATGACTTACTGATAGCTGGAGGCAAGATGCCACTGCTAATCCTACTTAAACAAAGGCAAAATAGCTAAAGGTCAGTCATTCAGTCAACAGGAATTTATTAAGGCTTACTATGTACCAAGTCATGGTTGAGCAATTCTTCACATCACCCTAAACCCCCCCTCACACCTTGTTTCCACTCTCTGTGGCCTAATTGTTAAACCAAAGGAGTAAGTGAAAATTCTCCCTCTTCTAGGACAGAGAGAAGGATTGCACTCATGACCTCATTGGTAAGAGAGCGCCCAGATGAAAAAAACTTCCCCTTACTGTTGTAGAGGTGCCTAGAAACCTGGAAATTTTAGTGGTTTGCCCAAGAATCAAATAGCCAGGATTTATCTGAAGGAGGATTTTGTAGGTCCTCCCAGTCCTGAGTCCAGTCAATCCCCTACTTCTCAGTTCCTTGTCACTGCCTCTCTCTTAAGGGAAGTGAAAATTCCTTATCCATAGGAAATTAACTGCACTTCTCCATTCTGCCAGATTTAAATTAGGTTCGGAATGAACCATTCTAAGACATTTTTTTCTTCTCTAGGCAGCACAAGGCATCTGCAAGAGAGAGATTAGTCAGCCATATTTTACCGAAAGGAGTGGCTTTCAAAGTCACCTCTTTTTATAATATAATATTTCATTTTCCCCAATTATATATAAAAACAATTTTAGTATTCTTCTAAAATTTTGAGTACCAAATTCTTGCCTTCCCTACCCAACCTGTAAACAATTTGATCCATGTTTTATACATATCGTCATGCAAAACATATTTCCACATTGATTATGTTGTGAAAGAAGGTTCATATATTTAAAAAACAAAAGTTAACATAAAAAATAAAGTAAAAAGAGTATTCTTTGATCTGAATTAAGACTTCATCCATTCTTACTCTGGAGGTGGATAGCATTTTTTGTCATGAGTCTGCATTACTGAGGCTAGCTAGGGCATTCATAGCTGATTGTTTACAATATTACTGTAACTATTCTGGTTCAATGTTCTGGTTCTGCTTACTTTAAAATAACTTCCATGGGGTAGCTGGGTAGCTCAGTGGGTTGAGATCCAGGCCTAGAGACGGGTGGTCCTAGGTTCAAATCTGGCTTTAGACATTCCCAGCTGTGTGACCCTGGGTAAGTCACTTGACCCCTATTGTCCACCCTTACCACTCTTCCACCTAGGAGTCAATACACAGAAGTTAAGGGTTTAAAAAAAATAAAATAACTTCCTAAATGCACACACACACACACACACACACACACACATATGTATGTATACACATAGTATATATATATACATACACAGGTATCCCTTCCACATCATGACTTTCCCCATCATAGTTTCTTTATCATGCAGATAGGCATAAGAAATTAAATGAGAATTTGAGGAGAGTCTTGTGGAAACTGCAGATGGCACACAAAGGGCAACAGATGATACAGAAAAAAGTTTATTAACTCAGAAATACATATATATATAATATTATATATCAATATATTTTCTTTTTAGTACCACAAATAGACGAAGTTTCCTTTTTAAAAATTAAAATAAATAAAAAAGCTAAAGCTTACCAAAAGAACCTGAAACTCAGAAGACAACACACAAAGGCTAGAAATGTAGAAAGATCTGAAAAAGTTTAGTAACTCACTCATAAATTCATTAAACATACGTACTGTTACATATTATCTATAAAGTATATTTGATTTTATTCTCCTTAAATTTGCTTCATTTTTTACAAATTTCAGATTTATTTTGTATTTTGAACAGTTTTCATACATAATATTTACTTAACATTGACCTAATTATATAGCCTATGATCAAATACTTTACCCATAATATTATAATTAGGTATCACAAATATTACATAAAAGAAAAAGGAAAAATTCAGACTTCTTTTTTGGTAAGAAGAGAGGAACAAAAATTTTACTCAGATTTTCCATATTGCAGGGTCACCTTGCCCCTAACCTCAGGGGTGTAGAAGGTATACTTGTATATAAACATTTTTTAAATTACAAAGATATTTTATTTTCTCAATTACACATAACAACAAATTTCCACATAATTTGTCCAAAGTTATATGATCTGAATTTTCTCTCTCCCTTCCACTTCTATTCCCTCTCAGAGGTGAAGAGCAGTTCAGTCTGGGTTATACATGTATTATGCAAAACATTTCCATATTGATCATTTTTGTAAGACAAAAATCATATAAAGCCAAAATCCCAAAACAAAAACCCAATAAACTAAAGTGAAAAATCACATGTTTTGATCTGCATTCCATCTCCAACATTTCTTTCTCTGCATGTGGATAGCATTCTTTGCCATAAGTCCCTCTGAATTGTATTGGATCATTGTATTGCTGAGAGTAGCTAAGTCTATCATATTTGATCATTCTTCAATATTGCTCTTACTGTGTACAATGTTCTCCTGGTTCTGCTTATTTCACTGTGCATCAGTTTGTATAGGTTTTTCTAGTTCTTTCTGAAAAGTTTCATTTCTTACAGCACAATAAATCTATCACCATCATATACCACAATTTGTTCAGCCATTCCCCAACTGATGGATATCACTTCAATTTCCAATTCTTTGCCACCATAGAAAGAGCAGTTATAAATATTTTGCACATGTAGGTTCTCCCCGCCCTTCTTTTTTATCTCTATGGGATACAGACTTAGAAGTGGTATTACTGGATTAAAGAGTATGCATTCTTTTATAAACCTTTGGGCATAGTTCCATATTGCCTTCCAGAATGGTTGGATCTATTCACAATTCCACCAACAATGTATTACTGTCCCAATTTCACCGCATCCCCTCCAACATTTATTACCTTCCTTTACTGTCATTTTGTCCAATCTCATAGGTATAAGGTGGTAACTCAGAGTTGTTTTAATTCTATATAAACATTTATATAGCACTTACTAAGTGCCAGGTAATGTGTTAAGTGTTTTACAATTATTATCTCATTTGATCCTCACAACAACCCTGGGAAGTAGATGTTACTGTCTTCATTTTACAGATAAGGATACAAGAAAAGATGGTTTAAATGACTTGCCCAAGTAAGTGTCTGAGGGTGGATTTAAATTTAAGTCTTCCTGAATCCAGCCTCAATTCTCTATCCATTATATCACCTGGTTCTCTAAATGTGGGCTGTTTCATGAAAGATATGTCGCAGAAGCCTCTGAAATATTTCCATTTGCAGTATCAATATTATTAAATTGTTAGTAATTATTATTTTCTTTCCATTTGGTTTTTAATAATTTATATCTGCACATTCTCAGTGCCAGAAAGTACTTTGGAGACAATGAACAAGTCATTTCTGTTTAATTTCTAGATCTCCTCTTTGAAAGAAAGTTCATGTCCTAACTTTGCTACTAGCTAGTTCTTTGATCTTGGACAAATCATTTGGAACCTCCATTTTGTCATCTATAAAAAAAATGAAGATTAGAGTAGATGATTTCTCCCTTGCCTGGAATACTCTCTCTCCCTTTTCACCTCTGTCTTTTGGTCTGCTGGTTTCTTTTCAGACTCAACTCAAATACTACCTTCTGCGGTTGCCTCACACATTTGAATTCTCTCTGGGGCTTACTTTCCTCCAACACTGGATGTACCTATTTTGTTTACACTAATGTCACTCATTCATTCCTATGTAAGATCCTACTTTTGTTTTTTACCTTCACTTGGGGCTAGGTAGCTTCTCCTACTTCTCATTTCAAATATCTAAGATATAGGATCATAGGGTTAGTGCCAAATAGGACATCAGTGTATATCTAGTACTTATTTGCTGAAAAGGAAACTAAAGAAAGAAGAGATAAAGTGATTCATTCAAGGTGACATAAGGCAACCCAGAGCTAATTATCTTTCCAATAAACAATTATTCCTCAACCCCCTGTATATAAAATCACTTTGCAAAATTTAGCAATTGGAGCAGAGTTCTACTAGGTAGAGGGATAGACGGTGGACCCTGGGCCTTCAATTATCAGTTGCAATCAAGGTGACCAGGCTAAGAAGAGTATTTCATGATGGTAAGCATTTGAGGCTTAACACCTTCCCCTCTAAGACTGTCTTCCTTCTGTTTATGTATCTTGTATATGCATAAAATTTAAATGTCTCATCTGTTAAAATGTAATGTCCTTGAGGGCAGTGATTATGTCTAGCAGTTGTTTGTGTGTGTGTGTGTGTGTGTGTGTGTGTGTGTGTGTGTGTGTGTGTGTGTGTCCCAGAACTGAGTAAAGGAAATGGTACCAAGTAATTAATAAACGTTTCTTAAAATAACTACTTGATTGCAGAGTATCATATCAATATTGCATGCTGTATTTTTACCTGCAACATCTTCACTAGAGGAAAGTTTAAACAGTCAGAACCTACACTGGCTTGAGACTTTCCTGATGACTTTTTCAGGGGCTTTCCTGAATAACCGTGTTGAAAAAGAATGAATAAATAACACTTTTCACTCTTTGGGATCTTTCTTCCATTCAAACAGAGTAGGACATTGATCATGGCATCACAGATCAGATGGAAGAGAATTTTAAGAGCATCTAGTCCAGATGTGGAAACTTTTATATGTAGAAAACTATTTTATATGTGGAAAATATTTTTAGATTTGAAGATATGGAAACAAGGCCCTAGTAAATGAAATGACTTTCTTAAGGCAATGCAAATAGTAAGCATCAGAGAGAACTTTTGAACCCAACGCATATGACTACACAGTCAGTGCTCTTTTCTCTCTGATATATTTGGAACCAGTTAAGTGATGCTACCTCCCCTTTCCCCAATCACCACTACCTATAAACCCACTCCTAGATATCTGGCATTCTTTTCTCAGGGCACAAAACTTTTTATTCCTCTCACCAAAAGAAGGCTTAAAATGCCAATGCCCTAGAGGGTAAGGGAGCAGGTTCCATTTATACAAAGGTGTCAGTGACTGATGCTATAATTTCCCTTTCTGAGAACAGGCTTTGGCAAGGGAGGAGAGAAGGATTTCCCTGGGCACTTGAAGAGGGGAATTGAGGTGAGAAAGTGGGGGAAATTGTATAAAAAAAGAGAGGCTGGGGACCTGTCAACAAACTACCTAACTCATTATTTTGCTTAGAGTTGGCCCAGCGAATCTGAAAAGTCATTCCCTATTTTTTATCACTTTTGATTTGGGAGCATATCAGGTGATAGACCAAGGTCTTCTCAAGATCACAGAAGCATAGAGGGGTTTTTGATAGTTGCACAGCCTGCCAAATGATGGTTCAATGGGTTTTCAGTTAAGCAACCCAGACTCTTAAAGTTGTTAAAACAAATGGATACCCACCATCTAGGATCTTAAAACCTGAAACTGAGACATTAGAGAGAAGAATGGTATGAGTTGACATTGCCCTCCAGGGAAACTACCCCATCTCCATCTCCTCCCCATCTGGCTTCATGCTGCGGCTGCCACCTGCTAGGCACCTCTTCTATTTCTTGAACCTTGGAGGGAAGATGGAGAGAGGGCTTTGATTGGTGGTGGAGGGGCAACGTTACTGAGATTTCACTCTCAGAATTAAAAATTGTAAAGGGATTTTTACTCTTACCAAAAAGAAAGGCAGCATGGTGTAGTAACCAGGGACCCATCCCCAAAATCAGAAAGATGTGTTCAATCCTACCTTTGACAAGTACTAGTTGTGTGAACTTGGGCAAGTCACTGAACCCTCTTAGTAGCCCAATTCTTTAAATCCATAAATTGAAAAGCAGAAGGTGATTTATATGTGTTGATGGAGTTTCCACACCAGGAATTTGTATAGTCACGAAGTCACAAATGCCGCCCCCCACTAAACAAACAAAATTTTGTCAAATGGGTAATAAATAGTGGGGATAACATGGTGGCCAGCTCCTCTCCTTGGAATAAGACACTGAGGTCCACTCCCAATCATCCCCCAAAACCCCAAAGTCTGAATTACTGGGATGTGAAAAAAGCTTGCCATCTTGCCAACAATCAGTGTCTACTCATCCAAGACAGAAAGATTTTACACAAACAAGTTTTTAAAAATACTCATTTCAAGCAAAAGTATATGAGAAGCTAGAAATTAATGCTAGCATTTATTGTGACTTAATGAAAGATTCCTTTTTTTACTGGTGATATGATGAATGGTGATCTACAGTTCTTTAACATCTAGCAGCAATTAAAGGACTGCTGCTACATGATTATAATAGATCAAATTACTCCTGAAAAGCTCATTTTTAAAGACTGAGAACTATATAAAGACTTTAACAACAAACTACAAAGTATGATCAAAGTTCATTATGATAGTAATATGAAGAATCAATGAACATTTATTAACGATTACTAGGTGCTGGGCAGCATTGTGCTAGATGCTAGGAACACAGAAAGACCAAAAAAAAAAAAAAAAAAAAAAAAGAAGAAGAAGAAGAAGAAGAAGAAGAAAAAACACCAACAGTCAAGGAGTTTACATTCTATTGGGAGAACAACATGTACATATATAAACATACAAAGAATAACTTCACATTCAAATTAATTAGGAAGAAAGGGCACTAGTATTTGGGGGAAGATCAAGAAAGATTCCTGAAGGGAATGGTTATACAGACACTAGCTACATAATCATTAATGTTAGTCTCAGTCAAAAAAGTTCTTCCAGGCCTATTACAATTTTCTTTGACATTGGAATTCATGCACTTCTCACATGTCTGTGTTCCTTGGTGAGAATGTGTACAAAGTGTTGCTTGCTGTTTTTAGTTCTAAATGTAGCAGCAGTTAATTACATTGAGTGATCCCTTGTTCTTTATTCACCCAGTCGGACAGTAGAAAAGCTTTCACTGCTTAATGGGGAGCATCACCCCATAAATGCATGGTGTCTCATTTGAGCCCTTCCAGCCCCAACTTCTCTATTCCATGCACCAGGAGTCCCATTTCTACTGCCCTTTCATCATAGATCTTAGCTGACCAAACAAGCCTGAGCAAATGAGTAGAACAAACACCTGGATCTTAGAATAACTCTAGTTTGAAGCCACAAACACACTTCCTGGTTGCCCTTTGTTATTTGCTAATGAAGCTGGCCTCTGAACTCCCTCAGAGAGCCTGCTCAACAGTGAACACAAGAATTATCCAAGCCAGCCTCCTGCCAAAGGAAAGGAGCAGATGATACAAAAGCAACCCCATCACTTTAGCCCAGCTTGGCAAGTAGTTACAAGTTTTGTCACTCAAGGTGAGTAATGCTTCAGCATGGGGGGAAAGGGAAAGAATGGAGATTAGATTAATTTTATTCCCTCTATACCTCCTGCAGTGAAGGTGTGCTGATAACATTTTCTACTTAAAAGTCAATTTTCAATTTTTTGCACTAATGGAGAAGACTCACTGGAAATTCAAATAGTTCAAAATAATACTAGGACAGAGTAGTCAGAAGATCAAAAACTGGCTGACTTCATTGCTATATGAATTGGGGGATTCAATGACTTTTCTGAGACTCAGTTTCCTCATCTACAAAATCAAAATCGTGATACTTGCATAGTATTGCTGCTGTAGTCCTTTACAGCTACTTTTTGGGTATAGAGGCACTAGACAGTATAAGCTAAAAGTCAGAGGTCTTTATTTTGTGTGTCTTAACTCAAGGAAAAGATTGTGAATTTGAGAGAGTCAGGTTCATGAGAAAGGGAGCAAAGGACAAATCTAAATCAAAGTCAGTATAGAGACAAGGAAACAACTGGATCCTCAGAGAAGCAGAACACATCTAGGATTCTGAGTGAAGAATGGATTTAGATCTTGGCAGAGATAATCTTTTTATTGTTGTTCATTTATTTTTCAGTCATGTATGAATTTGTGACCCCCTTTTTCAGAGGGTAATTTTTTTCTTGGCAAAGATATAAAAGTGGTTTGCTATTTCTGTCTCTTGCTAATTTTACGGAAGAGGAAATTCAGTACATATTGAAACATTATTTTTTCACTTTTTTATTTTTCATCATTTTTTTGCAGCATGGCTAATATGGAATCATTCCATGAATTCACATGTTTAATTTATATACCATTTTTGACTTTTCAAATGGGTAGGAGAAGGTTGGAGGGGTGGAGATAGATAAAAACAATTTTAAAAAAATGAATGTTAAAATAAATATTTTTAAAAGAAAAGTTAGCCCCAAGAAATACCCGCCATGGCAGACCTGCCTACCTATTTTTAAAATTGTTAAATGGATTAAATAAGATAAGATATGTGAAGTACTGTGTGAACTCACCAAAAGCTATGTCACTCTCAGTCTATCTCTATGGGACTTTACAAAAAAAAATGTAAGAAATGATGTCTAACCAATATTGAGTCAAGTCTAGTACTCTGACTTAAAAGAGTCAAAGACTCATCAAATCATCTAGCTAGAAGGGATATTATGTTTCATCTAGCTCAGCCTCTCATTTTAATCATGAATAAATTCAGCCCTACAGAAATGAAATAAGTTGTTCAAAGTCAAGTGGCTAACTAGTATTAGAAAGAGCATTAAGATATAATTACTGGATTTTCTTTCTGGTGCTTTCCTACTACACCTTATGTCTCTGATTGTGGGACACAATATATCAGAGGTTTATAGATTTATATCTGAAAGGGACCACAGATATCTAATGAATGTGAAAACCTCTTTTTACAGATAAAGAAAGGGAGGTTGAAAGGTGAAATGACTTAAGCATTCATGCTTTCAAAAATGAAGAAACTAGAGATCTCTTAGTTCAAACTCTACCATTTTAGAGCTAAGAAAACTGAGGTACAGAAGGAAGAAATAGCTTTTTCTAAGCTCACAGAGGAATGAAGTGTTAAAGTAGGATTTTGAAGCCAGGTCTTCTGACTAAATCCAGTCATCAGCCACTCACTCCAAATCCAGGCTGCCTCTGTAGGGTAGAGGATGAATGTTTCCTTCATTAATTCATATTGCTGCAACCTTTGACTGTACCCGTTACTGTAGTCTCTTCCTTTTCATTCTTTTATTCCTTGTATGCCTCACTGTGGCATGGGAAGGAATGGCAATATTCCTTAATATTAATGATAGCAGTTTTAGGATGTATCTCACAGATAGACATGTTTTCCTCAACAACCCATTAGATGTTTGTCATTCATTAATTTATGATTGTTATTTATCCTTTCATTTTGCACCTCTCATGAGGCTTCATAAGCTTAATGTCTTCTGGCATAGTATTGCCATCTTTTAATTGTCATAAATATTCAGTCTCAAAGAGATAGCACCTTGCCTCTAATTCTAATGGACTAAAATTTAGTGAACAATTCTATGCCCTACCTATGCTCTTCTTCATTTTTAGATTAATGTTATCCCATCACAGTCTTTTTCTTTTCAGGCTAGTTTTAATTGTTGTAGTCCCTTTAGTTTTCTCTTTTCCTTGATCATTTTGCTCAGTCTTTTTGGAATCTACTCAAAACTTTATTATGATAAGTTACCAGAACTGCAGGTAAAATTCCACCTCTCAATTTTCAAACAATTATTAGGTGTCTACTATGTGTTAAGTGCTGTGCTGGGGTCAGATACGAATGCAAAAATTAGTAAAAGATGATCTAGCCACTTGAAGAGTTTAAAAACAAGTTGAGATGAATGGATGTGCACATGTTAAAAAAAATAGCTTAAAAAGGTAAATACTACAGACCAATTCTGAGGCTATGTTATCTCTAATACAATGGTCAGGGGACCTAGAGGAAGAAATTGATTAACTGCTGTTTATATAACTTTTTTGCAAAGTGCACTCAATCAAAAAAATCCTCACTACATTTCTGTCAGAGACGCACTATTACAGTGGTCCCTCACCTATGAGAGAGTTACGTTCCAGAGAACCCCATGATAGCTAAAAATCTGCGAATTTGCTGTGTTATATTTATTTTATTATATATATATATATATGTATATATATAATAAGG